>NW_004524612.1:1300777-1309968 GCF_000260255.1 Octodon degus | reverse complement strand
ATAAAATTATTAAAATATAAAAATAAAAATAAAAAATATATAAAAAATAAGTTACTAGTGACAAAAAGACATTATTTAATGATAAAAGAGTGAGTCTCTAAGTATAATACAATGATATACAAATATAAAAAATAGGCTCCTCACAACAGAATACCATATATAAAAATACAAAATGAAAAACTGGAGCGAAAAATAAGCACTAATCCAAGATGGAGACTTTAACACCCTATTCTCCATAATTGATCTAGTCAAGAAGGATGCAGAAGTTTTAAATACTATTAACTAATATTTATTCAATACATACCAATCTCCACACAGACAATATATTAGACCAATCACAGTGAACCTTTCAGAGCATTCAATGATAGAAAGAACCTATTGCAGCCTGCTTGCCATAGGCTTGCCACTCCAGGAATAGACTATAAAGCAACTCAATAATTCTTTCCACATCCAAAGGAAAGTTTACTTGATGGAAATTTTTTAAAATGGTATTAAAATCAAGAGAGAACCCTGGTTAGTGAAGTCGAAAGTTTCAAGTTTTGAAAATCTGTAACATATGTATTGATGTATGTTGCCCTGGGTCTGTCTTTTGTTTCTGATTTTTGTTCTTGCTTTTGTTTTTACTCTTCAAAATTAAATAAAAAATTTTTTATAAAGCTGTCAAAAAAAGAAGTAAATGTAAAGATTTGATTACAAACTTAAAAAATTGAGAACTCTAAACTTATTCTTTAGAAATCTTATAGATTGGAATAGCCTAGTCCCTGAAGGCTTAGTAAAATTATTCTATAAAATGATCTACTCTTAATGATTTGTTCAAAGATAGATTTTGATTACTGCCTCAAATTTATTAATAATTATAGCATTTTTCAGCTTCTCTGTCAGTTTTAAAATCATATTTGTCTATTAATTTCCCCTTTAATCTAAAATAGATCTTCCAAAACTATAGAGTAATTTGTTTTTTTAAACAATTCTAGGTTTATCAATATCTCTGTATAGTTTTACTTATTTTAATTCTACTTTACTAAGAATGAAAGTATTGGGGCCAGGGAGATGGCTCAGTGGAATAAGCACTTCCCTGGCAAGCGCAAGGGCCTGAGTTCAATCCTCGGTTCCGAAAAAAAATAAAAAAGAATGAAAGTATTTAGAACTTTTTCTGAAGAATGGTATTTTTAGTATTATTTCATAAACACATTCAAAGATTATTTTAGTTTAAGATCTATTTTGCTCAGAATTAAAATTGATATGTCCATATATTTTTGTAATAGTATTTGCCTGATACATCTTTTTAGTTTTTTTGTGATTTTTTCTTCTCTTGGTTTTGAAATCCTGGTGTAATGCAAAAGTTGCTCTACATTTGGAAGCATAATTTCAGGGTGCCAACACATACATTAATAAGAAAAGAAATATTCATTCAAACTTCTTTCTATTTTATTTTTAGTACAGGGTCTACAGGGTCTCATTACACAGATTGGACGCATAGTGATCCTCCTGTTTTTAGACTCCCAAGTGCTGAGATTACAGGTGTGTGCCACCATGCCCAGTCCCAGTCGCCCTCTCAGCATGCCCCAGGGGCAGGTGTGGGGTCTGCACCTCATGCTGGGGATTGAACCCCTGTCATTGCTCCAGCCTAAGCAGGCGTTTTAGCCTCTGAGCTATCTGGCCAGCCCTCATTCAAACTTTCTAATAATTACACTCTATGTCAACTTCCTATAAATGACTAATGGTTAGATTTCTAAAACTTACCTGAAAAATTTTGTCTTTTGACTGATAAACTTAAATGGTAATTACTGATGGATATGAACATGTTAGCTTCTTACTATGGATCTCTTTGTTTAGATTATTTTTCTTCTTTTATTGTGAGAAATAACATTTTGTTTTCCTTCCATTTTGTGCACTACTTATTTGAAATATATACTATAAACTTCTGTGGCTACTCTTGCAATGTAATAGTAATATTTTAACTTCATAAAGTCTTAAAATAAAATTTAAAAAGACTTCCCTACATAAGAAGTAAGTTTTTATAAAAATTGTGCTTTAATATTTCACTTCACAGATTTAGTGCATTTTAAACAGATAATGCTACTTGTATTTTTGTACTTTAAACATCTTCTTTTGAACTTTTTGAGGCAGGTTTCTTGGGAGTAACTTCCATATTTTTATTTTATTTTAAAGAAAATACAGAACTAATTTGGGATAAAAATATGCAATATAATAACCATCGTTAATTTCCTATCATCTTGTTTTGAAATTCTGTGTCTTCCTTTTTTTTATTTAACTGAAAGAAAATCTCTCATTTTTCCCTCTGAGGGCAATGTTAAGAATACATTATAAGACACAAGCCCAGAAGTTGGCAGGAGCTGAGCTCAGGAAGGAAGCAGGGTGGACGGCACGGGCTGTGAGAAGTTTGGTTAGAACAGGATAGGTTTAAATGTATTTTTAAGGTTTGGTCAACACTTTGGGGTGTTAGAGAGATAAGTGAAAGGCAAGAGTCTACGGCTTCAGAAACTGGAAAGACGGATTTGTTATAACAGGGAGGAACCACCGGGGGAGAGAAACAAGTAGCGCTTGAGTTTGGTGTTTGTTTCTGCCATACTTTTAGATATCACAAGGAAAATTTGGATACATGACTTTGGAATTGGAGAGAAATGCACACTTGTTAGTCATTTATAGTAGATGATATTTTAAAACAATGAAACTGTGTGAGAACTCTAAAAATGGTGCACTGAAAAGAGCAAGAATAAGAAGTGAATCTTTGGACCATGCGTGTTAAGAGATAAGAAAAAAACTGATGGAATCAACAAAGGAGTTAGAAAAAGCACGGCCAAGGGGGTAAAAGGAAAAACACAGCAGGGTGTCATTCTTCAGTCGAGGTGAGGAAAATGTGCAAAGGACATTACAAATGCTGTAAGTTACACATCGATTATGCGGAGGACAGAGGAATGGCTACCATTTTTTTTCTGGATGATAATTTACCTTTAGTTTTCTGTAACATCAGACATGGTGGTGGATAATGTCATTTTAAGATTTAAGTGAACACATATATAGACTTCTGTAAGAAATATCTTACATTGAGTCTTGCAGGTTAGCTCAGTTGTTTAGCGAGCCTGCTTTGGCAAACTCAGTCAGGCACAGGGGACCTCGGTTTGATCCCCGGTTCCACAAGCCCTCCCCACACCTGCTCTTAAGGCAGCCTGAGCTAGCCAAATAAAAAAAAGTCTTACAGAAAAAAAATATATATATTACTAATATAGTACTTCTCTCATTTTACTTGACTGAGTTTCAGTGTATGTATTTCCTTGACCTGATCTAGATTGTATAGAATTAATCCAATAGCAACATTTGCTTAATAGAGTAGTAGAGTAATGAGAGGTCATGTAAGACTCCAGAAGTCTTATCAGGCCAAATTTGGAAAAGAACTAATCTATGACATTTTCAATGGCATTGAGCTTTATCAAAGTTTTTTTTTTCCTTTCATCTTTTTTTGTCCTTTTGTTCCTTTTGTCCTTTTTCTGTCTCTTTTCTACCACAAGGTGCTGGAATATATAACCATTGTAAGAGGTTTATTTGTCTCCAATTTACTCTGTACTTGGAATTAATAGTGTCAAGGAGAGGTGATACTTAAACAAATTTCGGAGCATGGCTCTCATTTTGCTTTGTTTATGTGAAGAAAGAAAGAAACAGTTCTGAGTATTACTTACATCCTCTTACTCAACGCTAGCTAGCTTAATGACTGTTACAGAGCTCTAGAATATTGGAAACTTAGCAGACATTTCTGCTGCCTTTCTATTTTATACGTTGGAAGACATGGTGCAGGTTAGATATTCATAGGAAAAAGATTCTCTGTGAATTATTCGTTTAAGTGTGTCTTGAAAGGTCCCATTTACCTAATTCAGGGTTTACAATTCACCAAAAGTCAACTCTTTTCTTAAGTCTGGTACAACATGTTATTTATCCTTTGTTGAAACTGTGCCCGGAGACATGCATTTATGCCTTTTCTTAAATTAACGATAAACAAATAGGTGAATTCTGTGAGGTAAACAGCTGCTGCTGTTTACACTCTTTTTTTTTTTTTTTTTTTAGCAGGCTGTGAAGTCCCTGTCTCTTTCTGAGAACTGCTAAACTTCAGCTTGGGTTTCAGCGATGCATTACCAGCAGGCTTGCACACTCCAAGTGAGCTCTATGTGTTTCTGCTGTCAAAAATGCCGGTTCGGGTACATGATCGCTTTCTGATGCTGTCAGCATCCGGCTCGGCTCCCTGTATGCATAGGAGAACAGATATGGCAGTTCCCCTTGACATGTCTCCTTAAGACTGAGATCCTGTTGCATTTACTGCTGACTAAATGCTCAAGAAAAATACACTTATCATTCTTATTTGTTTCATTTGTATTCAAGGTTAGGCTAACTTCTATACTAGGTAAAACATTTCTTGGTTTTGTTTTGCAAACTTCATAATTCTTCTGTCAACCTTTGCTAGAGCCTAAGAAATGACTTGTTTCTTGCTAATAATCCGTCCATAGCCTTAGAGGAAGCTGTACCTTCTCTATAAATGCAGCATGCTGACTGCTTGCACCACTGGACCGTCCTGGAAACTGTAGCATCCAACTAGCCATCTCAATCAGAAATTTTCTGATTTTCTTGCAGGAAATCAGTTCAGTGCTCATTAGCTGTATTCATCCATTGTGCAGTTTTTCTTTTCAAAATACTCAATTCTGTCTTCTTGTCTGGTTTTCAGTTGGGAACTGCACAACCACACACAGAGTTAAGCTGAAACTAACCTTTCCACTCAACTCAGCAAAAAGGACAACCTTACCCAGACAGATGGTGCTGTGCACTGGTGTGTATGACCTGTTTCCATGTCACTGGGCATTTTGGACTTTTCAGAAGCAATTTCAAATATATTTGAAAATAAAAAGTGATGTATTGTGTTCATGCTGTTTGCTTGAGGCAGAGGAGCTCCATTTTGTCCTGCTTTAAGACTTAACAAAAGTTAGATAGCTGAAACCAAGTTTAAGGTTTATTTTAGATCTAGATGTGAGTATAAGGAGTTAAATTTTAGTTTCAAAAAGATGAAATGTTTAATAAGCCACATCACTGACAACAATTTAGAAAATAGGGACATGTGGTGATAAAACTATCTCATAAAAAGTGCTGGCCATTATATTATATAAAATCAGTCAGAAAATAATCATTGTCCAAAATCAAGATCTGTAATTTCTAGTCCCATCTCTGCCCTCATTCAACCACAAACTTCTCTGGAATTTAGTTCTGCACATAAAATAAAATAAAGGTTTTGTTCAATATTAACATTTCTGAAAAGTAAATTTCTTGTAATCTATCTCTTCAGGACCTGTGGTGAAAAGCGTTCCATGACAAACGAAGCAAACTTTTAAGAATTCCATAAAACTGAATTACTTGAAATGTCTGAAAGACTACAAAGTCCACCAATAAAGAAACCATATAATTTTGTTTAACTCAGCGTTTCTAAATTTTATTTGACCATGAAGTGTTTTTCTATTAAATTCTAGGAGTATACTTTGAGGGTTATGTGTCATTATAAATTTTGCATATATATATGTTGCTGGTGAATACATTAATATTTATTGAAATGTAAAAATTTAAATTTTAATATACTTATTTCATATATTACCAGTTAAATTTGACTATATTATGTATTAAATATCTTATATCTTAGTAATTAATTAAAATAACACTGTATTAATTAAGTTTCTGGTTTTCAGATTATATGAGCATGTTTTTTACCTCTAAAAGTCATGTCCCAATCTCTTTTGATTTTTCACTTAATTGGTTAACTTGAATTTACATTCCTTACAACTACTGTATGTTTTATTATTGCATTTTTAAGTGGTGCTGTGGCTTGTGCTTAGATGCTCCCCCAAATCCTCATGCAGTCATGGGTGGGTGGCTGGATCCAGAGTGTGTGATGCTGGGATGAGTTAATGGTGCAATGCTAGGATCAAAGGCACTGAGATGAAGGTGGAGAGTGGTACCTTCCCTCAGCATCCTGGATAAGATATGAGGGCTGGAGAGTGTGGTGCTTGTCACTTTGTTTTTCTTTTTCCTTCCCACCATGAATTACTTCTCCTCTGTAATGGCTGTCCGCCACACCACTCTGTTTTGGAACCAGCTGATTATAGACTGAAACCTTTATAAACTTTGAGCTAAATAAACCTTTCCTCCTTTCACTTTGGGTGTTGAGTGTTGTGTCTTAGCAACATGAAAAATACCTATGAAAAATGGCAATAGAATTTGAAGTCCAATAAATATGTGTCAAAGCTAGAAGTAAGAGTTCAATTTTATTTTATTTTTTACTTAATTTACTGGGCTTACTACCATCTAAATGATTAGTACAATACGTGCATTTTATGATGACTTTCTTTAGAAGTGCAGACAAATCAGTCTGATGTGTGGGTTCACGGGAAACGTTTACAGTAGAGCTTGAGAATTTCCAGAGATCTGGGGAATCAATGAAGTTATATGGGAAATAGTAAGTGACACCTAAAAGCAGTGCTTTTTGTGCTTACATAAGAAGAAAAGCACATGAACTCGAAAATCATACCAGATCCCCTGTAACCTTGTCACTTTAAAATGCTTTCAGCAATATTTTGCCACTGACACACTCTGTGTCACATGCATGGCGGGTGTCTCACCAGCTGATGTCCCGCCCACTGAATCAGTTTCACAAGTGGGATTTACACTGCGTCAATAGCCTCCATTCTTTACCACTCTGTACCTGATCCCCAGAGGGAGCCAACTAATTATTGCAGAATGGATAATGCGTGGACAGAAACATTCCGGTACTCCCTTACTTGTTTCAGAGAATATTTTTGCCTACTTAAAAGTAAAAGATTATCTAATTTTCCACCTTTAAGGAAGTATTAACTCTAAACTTTCCCCCAGCATCCTGAAAATACAAAGAATTAACCTGAGGACTTATATAGTCCAAAGTAAAATGTTAATCACTTGCTATGAATTTTCTCACATAATTATCAAGACAACACCAGAATTGCTTTACAAAAAAGGAAAATGAAACATATCATTTAGCTGAAAGCCAGTTCTATCTTCTCTACAACAAAACTACCATCTCTTAATTGCCTTTGCCTTTTTGTAGTTTCTTATCTTCAGAAAAAAAAGTTTATAATTTCTTGTTGCCAGACGTTTCTCAATAATTTGATTAACGTTAGCATTTTTCTCCACATCAGAGATTTAGTTTAGGAAGTAATAATATTAACAACACTTACCTTAATATTTAGCAATGCGGAGTTTTTGGTTATCTTAATAAAACAGCATTGATGCAAAGAAATAGCTTCTCCCTTTTTTATTAAACATACACTGAAAGGTATACATAATAAATAATATCTAAGGTCTCTGCTTTTCACCATTACATCCAGAGTTCAATCATAATTATTTAAATGAGTCAAGGCAGAAACTTACACAGATACTTTATTCCCTGGCATAATTAGATACTGTTATCAAGTAGCAATGTTTTCATATACTTCATTGTAGATTCACAGTATGCCATAGAACAGTATAAAACCTCTTGCAGCATTTAAATTGATTTGCATGGCCATTATTGGAAAAGAAGACACAGTCCAACTATAATTATGTACATTTTCTGGTAGGAAAAGTACAAATTAATATTTACAATCTTTGTAAAAAAGAAAAAAATTATTTTCAATTGCTTCTAACCAAAATATTAGTAATATAAATTAAAAAGGGATTGCTTGTTTCCCCACAGAGAATCAAACTCATGACCTCATGCTTGCTAGGCTGTGTTGCTGAGCTATATCCTTGGTCTTAGTAATATAAATTCCACAAAAATAAAAACAAAATTTATAACAACATCAACAGTACAATAAATAAAATTGAATTGGGCTGGGGAGATAGCTCAGCTGTCCAAGCACCTGCTTGGTAAGTGTAAGGACCCGGGTTCGATCACCAGTACCACATGCCATGCTGACTCTGGAACTCCTAGCATGATGTACTGTCCCTGAAACTGGGTTTAGTGATGCATGCCCATAATCCCAGTTCCGAGGAGGCTGAAACAGGAAGATCACTACTTCAGAGCTGCTTGGTGAGACCCTGTACCAAATAAATGCATTTAAAAAAATAAATAAAATTGAATTAAAGAAATTTTTGTCAAGGTTCACCTCTGAGAGGATCCTGATCTTAGTTTATAAAACCAAGACTACTTAAAAATGTATGAAAATATTACATATCTCCCATAGTAAAACAATAAATCTATTTAGGTAATATAAAAGGACTAAAGTTTGATACTTTAAAAATGTATGCAATACCCTTCCAATTGTATTGTTATCTCCCTCCTCAAATTTGTACATCTACACAATGGCAGCACCTTCAGTGAAGTATTAAGGGCTATGTTAGGGTGGCTGGGGAGATGTAGGGGTACGCTGATGTGTCTGGTATCTCGAGATGTCATCTTTCAACCACTGTGGAAATCGGTGTGGAGATTCCTTATGAAACTCGGACTAGAGGTTTCATTCGACCCAGTTATTCAGGGTCTCACTAGATCAGATTCACAGTGATATGCCTGTTACAGCCTCCCAAGAACTGGGATTACAGATTCGCGCCACGGTGCCCAGTCTCAATTGCTGTCTCAGCATACTCCGGGGACAGGGCCAGTGCGGCAGGTGCGAGATCGAACCTCGGCCCCTGCATCTGCTTGCAGATACTTTAATCTGCTGAGCTATTTGGCGGGCCCCCCCCATTTATAGCTAAATGAATGAACTTTGAGACCACACTCTTAGGTGAGACAAATCCAACACATATGTCCAAATATGGCATTGTCTCTTTAGTGTGAGAAACTGAAAGTGTAACTAAGATCTACAACATATAATAGATATTGTTAAATGGGAGTAAATGTTTAAAAAGAAAAGGGAACTGGGGGATGGAAGGGAAAAAAAGGATAAATTGGGAAAAAGTGAAAATTTGAAAACATAGATGGGGTCCACCAAATAGCTCAGTGGATTAAAGCTCCTGCAAGCAGGCACAGGGGCTGGGGTTTCAATCACAGCAATTGGGACTGGGCGTGGTGGCCTGCGCCTGTCATCCCAGCTCTTGAGAGGCTGTAAACAGGTGGATCACAATGAGTCCAATCCAGTAGTGAGACTCTGACCACCCTGTAGACCCTTCTCTAAAATACAAAATCAAAA
>NW_004524612.1:1286262-1294031 GCF_000260255.1 Octodon degus | reverse complement strand
TACATTCTCTTAATGAATAGAGTGATTTGTTCTAATGTTGTTTATAAATAGGATATCATGTCCACATCTTGTACAGCAGTTAACCACTAGGAAGAATGTATGCAATGTGTTAATTATTGAAACTGTCTTACCAATTTGATTTGAAACTGTCTCACTGCTATTTGTTTATCAATACAATTATTAAAAAAATGTAGAGAAACACTGAAATGTGAAAGATATATAGAGTGAGTTTTAGAAAAATGTTTCTGAAATGAATACATGAGATTAATAATAAATTGCACATTGTAAATATATTATTTACAAACTTAAAAAAATATAAAGGAAGAAATGCTTGTTTTAGCTCAGTTTGTAGATGTTTTAGTCCATAGTTGTCAATTCCAAAGCAAGGTGGCAATGATAGAGGAAAAATGCTCCCAGACACACCCAAAGTACTCTAATTTTTCAGGGTTTTCTTAATCTGGCCAAATTGGCATATCATAAATAGTGGCCAAAATCACCTTAAATGTAAGTGGATTTCTCTTTTCAATTTGAAGATAAAAGAGTGGTTTAATGTAATCAACAAATTCCAATCGCATGATTTCTAGAAGCAACTCATCTAACTTTTAATTACACACATAGACAGCAAATGAGGACTTGAAAACGATATCTCATGCAGATAAAAATTGAAAGAGAGCAGGATAATTATATTTATAATTGTATATCAGATCTTACATAGAAAACCTCAAAATAAGCAAAGAAGGTCATTATATAATTAAATGAGCCAATTTACTAAAGCATAAGGGATATAAATGTATTCCACAAATTAGAATGATTAAATATGTGAAGCAAGTACTAAAAAATCTAAAGGGAGAGATACATTGTAATATAATGCTAGGGATCTTTAACCCTACTTTAACTATGTACAGATTATCCACACAGGAAATTAACCGGGAAATATTAAACTTGAACCCACTGGACTAAAAAGACATTCATGATATTTCAACCAACAACTATGGAATGCTAATTCTTCCAACTCCCAAATGTAAATTCTCCCACCAAACAGATACATAGACAACAAAAAGAAATAAAAGTCATCCAAACAGAGAAAAGTGAAGCTGTCACTTATTGATGACATAGCTTTATACAGAGAGAAACCTGAAGGTTCCATCAGAAGTGTTAGAGATAATAAATGAAAATAGTATGCTAAGTGTCCAATTTGCAAATGAATTTTGTTATTGGAGAGCATTCATAAATCAGATTCATCCTTTAGCCACCAGCTGCAGTGGTGGGTGACTCAGTTGCAGACTTCATTCTTTCCATAATTCCAGTCACAAACCAAATTGGATGAGAAATGAATCATTTCACTGGAAGGTCAACACTGAGTCTAATCACCAAATTGTCCACTTAGAATCTTTTCCAATTTGGTTTGTGACCAGAATTGTAAGAAGAACTAAGTTTCTGAACTGAGGCACCACTATAAATCAAGTATTTGTCTAATCAGAGTTGTATGAAACTAGAAATCAATAATGGAAAGAATTATAGAAAAATCATAAATTGAATGGCTTGCTTTTGAACAACCTACATAGATTTGAAAGGGTAAATGAAAAACTATCCCAAATTAAAACAAAAATTGAAACACAAAATATCAAAACATAAGGTACAACAAAAATATTTGTAAAAGGGAAGTTTATTACAATACACGCTGACAACAAGAAGCAGGAAGGTCTCAGAAAGACAGTGCTGGTCTTCAAGGAACTAAAGAGGGGATTACAAAGTAAACTCACAGTTAGTAGAAGGAAGGAAATAATAAAGATCAGCAAAAATAAATGTAGATTAGAAAAGAGTATAAAATATCAACTAGCCAAGTTAGTTTTTGAAATTAAGTAAAATCAACAACCCCTTAGTTGGACTAAGAAAAAATAGAGAAGCCTAAAACTAAAATCAGAAATGAAAGGGATATAATGGTAGACACCATAGAAGTATAAATGATAAAAGAAGATTTTAACAAGCATACACCAAAAAATTACACAACCTAGCAAAAATGAAAAATTTTTAGACATACACAGTCTACTAAAACTGAATAATAAAGAAGTAGGAAATCTGAGCATTAACAAAGAAGGAGAATAAATCACTGATCATGGAATTTCCAGAGTAGAAAAGTCTAAGAATTTACGAACAAGTTCTGTTGTGGGAAAGCATTTGTAAGTCAGATTCACTCCTAAATCTTATAAAGTGTGCCTTATAGAGTACACCTGTGATGGGTGATTGTGTGAATCTGAGAAGTTTAGTTAAGAGAAGTTCAACTGACCTGGTCCTACAGTATGGAAGACCCACCCTAGGGCAGCACATTGCCTGGATGGTATAAAGGAGAATGAAGAAGGACGGATATGCTTCTGTTTCCTCAGAGGAACGCCAGTGTGTGCCTTCACCTTGGAGGTCCTTCTGGATTCCAGTATGGATACAAATATTTATTGCCTACCTCCTTCTACTTTGAGAACTCTAATTATATGAATAGAAGTTTCTGGATTTTGTCACAGAGTGAACTATTATATGACTGATCTGTAAGCACTTTTTCATGTTTATTTTAGACAACTTTTATTGTTATAATCATTTAAGTTTGCAAATAATTATTTTACAATGTGCAATGTATTATTAATCCCATAATATGTATTCATTTCAGAAATAATTTTCTAAAATTCACTCTGCATCTAAAAATTAAAAAAAAATAAAAATAAATAAGAAAAAAAAATAAGGGCTGGGGATGTATCTCTGTGCCAGAGCACTGCCTAGCATGCACAAAGCCCTGGCTTCAATCGCAGGACTGGGAGAAAGAAAATCAAGAAACAAACATGTAGCTCCAAGCTCAAGGTGTAGGCTGAAGACAATCATGAATCTGACTAAGGGACAAGCATTGAAGAATACTGTCGGAGAGCTTGCCACAGAGCTCTCCACTCCTTGCTCTTCTAGAACCCCAGGACCAAATGAGGGGTGTCTTTTGTCCAGCTCTGTCTAGCCCTGTTATTCATAATAAACAAACGAGAAGCCCGAGAAACCAGTTCTGTTTGAGAAAGTTTTCTTTTGTTTTAGGCTTCGATGGTTAATATGCTTGACACACTTCAGAATCTCTCTCTGTCTCTGTAGACCAATGCCAAATAATTGTTTTCTGGATTCACTATTAGCAGCTCTTCATCTTCGCCTTTGGCAATATAGGAAGTAAAGCCACCATCTTCTGGCTCCCAGCCTTCAGTCACAAAAAAGAACTAAGTCCAAGGCAAGTTCAGCCTGGCTGTTTTCATGGATTAAAGTGTAATGCTCAGTCCTCCAACACCTCAGCTCCCCCTGGCAGGTGGGAACACTTGACTTTTTTTTTTACTTCTTCCTCTGGTGCTGAATCTCTATTCATTGCTTTGTTGCTGTTGTTACTAATGGTTGCCTGATTATTCTCTGAGGAGCTATGGCTAGTCCCCTCTTCAGTGCTACCTGTCATTCAAGCTGCTTCTCCCTCTGTCTTGTCTTTGATCTCATCTTCTGAAGGGCCCAAGAAGTGAATCTTCAGACCTATGAAGTAAGAAAGCAACAAGAACAGCACCTCCGAGGGAATAACCCCATGCAGTCCTTCAGTACATCAGGGAGCTGACTTTTCTCAGCTTTCTCATAAAACCTTTTGTTAGGAGGACTATGGCTGTTCCATTCCACCTCTCCTTTCTCCAGCGCCTCACAGATCTTTGTGAACTCTTCAGGCTTCAGAAATTCCTTCAAGAGAATTTTAGACCTTTATTCAAACTCTTCTTGAATTTGAGCTTGATATTCCATGTTCAGACAGTTGATCTACTCATACAAGATTTCATGGTCTTTTAGGATGTGAGGGCACTAAAGTTCGAGGGATTCAAAGTAGGTCGAAGGCCTGGTAGTGAAGGGCCATGAAACCAGCCCCTGATAGACAAACATGACTTTTCTTCAGAAAGGACTTTAGACAACTGGTGAAAGGATACTGGAGACACTTCAATGAAAACTAGTTTATTCTATGAAAGGACAAGATATTTGATGATCTGCTTCACCTGAAGGTGTTCATCAGTGCTGACAGGTCCAGTGCGCCCCCCCATGGCCCTGTCCCAGGGAGGAATCAGGTACAGAATGCAGGCTACCGGGGGCCCTTCCAACTTATCATCACGGCACAGCAGGGTATCAGTGAATTCATACTTAGCAGAGGACATGTCAATGGTTGGTTCCAAGTCAATGTTAGAAATGTCAGAAAGCCAGGCCCAGAAATCTTCAAACAGAAGTTTCCATAAGGCTGAGATGTGAGGCTCCCTGCTCTTCTTTAAATCATCAGACTGCTGAAACTTGCGTAAGTCATTATTCTTTTCATGGAAGTCCAAGCTCAGAAATTCCTTGTGTAGCACTTCCAAAAAGTTTTGGCTTTGGATGAAGTTGGGGAGCATGCAGTGAAGAAATGGGTCCATGTGCACGACAATGGCCTCGTGACTAAATGGCATCCTGTGGATCTAGGCCATGACTATGTGCTTTTTCAAAGTACTCTCCCTGACAGCTTCTGAAAACTCCACCGTCATCTCCTTCTTCCCCCTCTTGCCCACTCTAGCCCTATGTGCTACACTTTATACCAAAGAATTTGGAACTTTATCTGACACTATATACAAAAATCAATACAAAGTTAATTACCCTACAGAAGTGTTCAACCCATGGCTTACATATTTTGACCTTCTTTTAAAATCATTCTCATAAAGATATTTAAGGAAAAAGTTTTGTTACTCATTACAATAACTGTATCGTGCACTTTGTACACAACTCAAGGTCATTTCTCCTCCCTCAGTGCAGCTCCAGAAAGCCAAACTGTTGAACACCCACAGATGACAGATATAAATGTAAGGACAGAATCTGTGAAATTGTTGTAAGAAAAAATGAAGGTTGAATTATATTGTGCCTAGGTTCATGATATTTTGGATAGTCCCTCAAAATGCAGGTAACAATGGCAAATGGAATTTACACCAAATTAAAAATCTGCATAGCAAAACAAACAACAGAATAACAGGACAACATAGGTTGGGAGAAAAACTTAAGTCACACGTTTGATAAAGTTTAATGTAAAATATATAAGGCACCCAACTAAATTGCAAGAGAACAATGAACTGAAAAATGGAAAAAAAGAAAGAAAAAAACAAAAAGGGCCCAGGGAGATAGCTCAGTAGAATAAGTGGACATACACAGGGTCCTGAGTTCAATCCCTATGCATCGCAAAACAAATAAACAAACAAAAAACACAAAAGTGGGGGACTAGGGAGATAGCTCAGTAGAATAAGCACTTGCCTGGCAAGAGCAACGTCCTGAGTTCAATCCCTGGTACCGCAAAAGAAAAAAAATAAAATAAAAATAAAAAATGGGTGAGGAACTTGAGTAGAACTTATTCAAAAGAAGTCATAGGAATGGCCAACAGATGATATGAATGAATTTTCAACCTCACCAATCATTTGTAAAATGTAAATTGAAGCCACAATGTAATAACATCTCACCCTCATCAGAATGATTAAAGATTAAAAATAAGTGCTGTTCAGGATGTGGACAAAAGGAAGCCTCTATATTCTTTGTTTTGATGGAAATGTAATTTATTTGTGCTAAGACAGAAAATGGTATGAAGGTTCCCTAATGGATGAAAAATGGACTTGTCACATGATATACTTGTGGGAACTTATCTAGGAGATTGGAAACCCATTGGCCAGTGAGATGTCTGTATTTTCATGTTTATTGAAGCAAGATTCACAGTTGCCAAATTATGAAACCAGGCTAAATGTTTTCAAGTGATGTAGATATATGTGAAGAACTGCATATTCATAATGGACTGCTCTTAAACTTTCTGAAAGGTGGAATTTATATGTGGAATCTCAAACATTTGGGCTCAGAATCAGAATATGGAGAAGTGGTTTTAGAGGGGAGGGTGGGGAAAGTAAGGAGATGCCGGTCTAAGTGTTGCAATTAAGTAGGCGTGCAAGTGTGTATATGGATGTCACTGTATGTTTAGATCTATTGTACAAATAAACAGAAGTTTTGCTTAGTTTTTGAAAACAATAATGGCTTTCTAATTGGACCAGGCCAATTACTTGGTGGCATTTTTGGCATTTAATTAGTTTGATATCTGAAAGATTCCTGAGGTATATGACTGAAAGCCAATTTGGAGATACACTAAAGATGTTAGATGAAGTCAAATATTTCAAGTTTAAAATAACTGTACATGGAAGACTGTACAAAAAAGGACAAGACAATATTACAGAAGTTTATTAACTTCAACAATAGCAGAATGAAAGAGTAATGGGATAAAGGACCCTCTGCTCCTAAAATGTGTTACTTTGGCATTTGAGAAACAACCCCAGAAGGAGGAAACTCCCTCTGACCTTCTCCAACCCCTCATCATTTTCCTTTGAGGCATATCTTCAAACCTTGAAAAGGTCTTCTGTACTTCTCCATGATTTGGTGTAAGACCCTCGGTTGAGGTCTGTTCTCCTTGCACCCAAGGAAGGAGCTAAGATACAGTCTCCATGACATTGCTAGGTTTTGCCTAGTTTATCACTTCTGGTTCATACTCTTGTCCTCAATTATGTCACTCTTCTTCTGCCCGGTCTTCATTAAACAGCATGAACATTTTCAGGTTTACTCATTTCTTTGGGTCTTCATTTCCATAGGAAACTTCCTGTGTCACGTGAACTGTGCATGGATTTGCATATTTTTCTCATATTAATGTCTTCTGTTATTTATGGATCAGTCATGTACCCAGGATGAGAAAAAAGGTATTTTTTTATTTTGCAAAAGGAAAATGGGCAAAGCAATTTCACTATAGAAGGTAAAGCACTCAATAAATAATGTAAAAAGTTAGTATTTTTTAGTCCAGAAAACTCAAGTAAAACTAGATAATTTCAACTTTGCAATTGTCATGTATTCAAAAGTTATAAAATATAATATTCCTAAGTATTTATGAAAGTCTCATATACTGCTGGTAAGTATTCAATATTGTGGCAAGCAACTTGAAATTATGTACCAACATTTTTAAAAAACCCACCATATTATTTAATTCTGATATTTAAGTTCTAGGAATTTAACCTTATGGAAATGAAATATTTAAAAATGTTCCTTACAGCTTTATCAACTGAAATATGAGTCTCTATGTTTAACAATAGGGGATTGAACTGGATGTTTATTCTAATTTAGCTTATTTTCTTGGAAATCATATTTGAGAACATATTATTTCATTGCAAAACTTTGAGTGATGTTTATTTTCAAATATGTACTACAGAAAAAAGGGATATCATTAAAAGTAAAATTTTAGGTGTCTGAGAATGAAATTCTATGAATCTATTAGGAAGTGTTATTATGAAAGAGTGAGTTCCCAGATGTTCTGTAGAAATGTTCCATGTGGAACACTTATGGGAGGGGAGGAAATGAACCCTTGGGGCCTTCTGCTACCCCTTTATTCAAGTAATTGGGCTTTACTCTCATTAAAGAGCTTATGACTTCTGTTTACTATTTATTTTGATATAATTTTAGATGGCTAAAGCAACTTTCAGAGATGGTGGGAAATGTTTATAAAATATGAGGAAAAGGTTTGAAAACCTTTTGACTTAGAGGGAAGTAGACTATTGGTGTCTGCTTTTGGCAGCCTTTACTAGGTTATATCTGTCATTTTTGAGCTATTTCCCAGTTCAAAATATTGTCAAAAACTAGTGACAATGGACATGATTCTTACCCATAGAAAGGTAAATTAATTGGATAACCCCAGAATACAA
>NW_004524612.1:1283143-1286162 GCF_000260255.1 Octodon degus | reverse complement strand
TGAAGAGAGGAGAGAAAATGGGGGAAAAGGAACTAAGGTATATCTTATACAGGTATCAATTCACTATGATGAATGTGATCATTATGTGCCTCCAAGTTGCATCATTAAACTTAAAAATAAATGAAAAGTCTAATCATAAGTCATACTATTTCACAGCTGATCAGCAGTTAGACATGATAAATTGAGGTTTTTTCTTTTAATGTATTTGGTTGTTACAAGGTCTCTCTATGCAGCTTGGACTCATAGTGATCCTCCTGTTTTCAGCCTCCCCAGTGTTGGGATTACAGGTTATGCCACTATGCTTAGACTTTGTGGTCAGCTCAGCCCGCCTTGGGGGTGGGACTAGCATAGCATGTGGCTCAGGGAATTGAACGGCGGTCCCTGTGCTTTCCTAACCTTGCCTAAGCAGGTGCTTTAGTCCACTGAGCTATCTCACAGGCCTCTAGAATTGCATTCCATAAACACAGCAAAAGCAAAACACCTTAGGATGTAAAAGGTTGAAAAATAGCAACATAAAAGGAAACGAATCACATTCTAAAACTAAAAGAAAAGAGTATAGCTCTAAAAGTGTTTTTCACAATACGAAAGTAAAAAATATCAATAAGCTGTAAGACATCTATAGAGTATCTAGGAAGATAACAAATAAGAGAAGGTCAAAAGAGGAAAAAAGGCTGAAATAGAAAAGGGAAAGTTAATAGGATAAAAGGACAAGATGATGAATACCAGTATTTATAAAGAAAATAGAATGTTAAAAATTAATAAAATCATCTAAGAGGGGGAAGGAAGAAAGAAATTGACGTTTCATGAAACTAATCAAATACAGGGAAATATCAAATGGCTTCATAATCTGACTTATGAGAATGCTAAACTGATAGTGTAGCTGTATGACCCCTGACCAAGTGGAGCCACTGCCTGAAATGTGCCCCAGGATGAATTCAAGTAGGTCAGAGAAGTGAATATAAAAATGAAAGTACACAGTATTGGCAAAATACATTGTTGTACCCCTCTATAATCTCAGGGTGAGGCATATTTTCCCACCCAAGACTCCAAATCTAGTGCTAATAAAATGAAACATGACTTGTCTTGTTACCAAATAAATGTTTTATAAAGATCTTTTCATGGTGGAAAAAATGAAATAATGTTGTACTAAGAAATGAAATTTACAAATTGTATTAGAGGCATAGGTATTGAAAAACAGTCTAATAATTCTATTGAAATGGAGGCTGAAATACATTAAAAGGTAATATTTCCTCACGGGGAAAAAGTGACTTTGATGTATATCAAGATATATTCATAATTACTAATAAGAAAAATGCATGCACATGCTATAGTCTTACCAACAGGCAAAATACAAAATAAAATATTAATGATTTATCATATTGGTAAAGTCTTTGAAGAAAGTAGATTCTTTATTAAATATCTCACAAAGCTACAAGGTGATATAAAATCTATGGAAGGGAATTTTAAAATAGCCAGTGATTTATGTATTTTTGACCAAGAAATTCACCTAGATTAACTTCTTGATAATTTCTATACTCAGCCTCAGAGCCCACCTCCAAAGACCCTCCAGAGACAGGGAGATTAATGCTTCAGTACATTTTAAAGAAGCATAGGGGCTGGGGAGATGGCTCAGTAGAATAAGCACTTCCCTGGCGAGCACAAGGGCCTGAGTTCAATCCTTGGTTCCGCAAAAAGAAGAAGCATAGGGGCTAGACCTGCCTCCCCAAGAGAATATCATTGCTCAATTCACTCAAAAGCCCACCCCACAGCTCTACTTTGACAGGGAAGCAACATTCAGTCATGCATTTCCTCTACTAAGCATAGGTTCTGGTTTGCCAATTCTGAGCAGCAATTCCGGCCAAGCTCAGAACGTAGCCTGCAGTCCTGCCCAGCTGCTGATCTCAAAGAACAACATCATCCTACTAGGAAGTACATCCAGTGCAGGGTCTGACCAGAAGCCACTGGAACTCTCAGCTAGCCTCACCACCTGACAGGAAAGGCAGTCAGTGGTCACCTGGGCAGGGAAAGCCAGCTAGTGGCCTCACCAAGCATCAGAAAATAGGCAGTGGCCTGATAGATAACTTGCAGCAACTTCTACCTGCCTGTGGTTATCACCAGTTGGACTCTTAAGAGATAGTTTAGAATAGTGATAGTAAAGCTTTGGAGACTAAGTGTTCAAGCTTCTTGTCCTGTCATTGCTTGGTGCTTCTATTCCTTTCTGAGCATGTACATGCCCCCAAATGTACCGTTATGCAATTCTCAACTGCTGGAGCAAAAAGGGGAGATTTGGCTCATGTGCCAACAAGGGGGCTCTGCATGCCCACTGTGGCATGGGTGCCGCATGATTGCCTGCATTGGTATAGACTAAATAGTGAATGCTTCTGTCAGAAAACACCTGTAAAGATCAAAAGAGGGCACTACCACTGTAAGGATCCAGGGAAATAAATGAAGTGAAGAATAAAAATATATGAAGTGATGAAGAATTCAGCACAACCGCCTTGAAAGCCTGACACTAATAATATACAAACAAGAAATTAGTAACATTTGAAAAATAATACTTTTAGTTACTTTCCCATTGTGGGAATAAAATAACTGATACAAGTTAAAGGAAGAAGAGTCCTAGCCCAGGCCCAGTGAGTGTGTGGGAGAGCTTCCAGCTACCCAGGTGTAGCATGGGTGAGACCCTTTTCAACCTCCTTAGGATGACCCCACCACTCCGCAGCACCTTCCCCACCCCACCCGCCAAGTAGGAATTTCTGTTGCGATCCGGGAACCCGCAGACCCAGTCCTAGCCCAGGCACAGTGAGTGTGTGGGAGAGCTGCCTCTCCCCCTCTACTCCACCTTGTCCCCTCCAGGTTCAGCTCAGGCCAGGAAAGACACAATTAAGAAAGAGAACTATAGGCTGATCTCCCTCATGAACATAGCTGCCGAAATCCTCAATAAAATACTAGCAAATAGAATACAGCAAATCATCAAGAAGATCATACACCATGACCAGGTAGGATTCATCCCAGGGAT
>NW_004524612.1:1264891-1272738 GCF_000260255.1 Octodon degus | reverse complement strand
CTTTATGTGAATTTTCTTTTAAGATGAGAATATCATATGACTAATTCCTTCCTGATTATTGAGTAAAATAAAATTATTGATAGGCTTATTTTAGATATACAAGAACCATGACTTCTTTTTTAATGAACTTAGAACAGGGTGTATAGGGTGTACAGGGTTCATTAGGTAGAATGGACTTATAATGATTCTTCTGTTTTCAGCCTTCCAAACACTGGGATTACAGGTGCATGCCTCCATACCCAGTCTCAATCGATGTCTCAGCATGCCCCAAGGGATGAGGCTGGCATGGCACGCTGGGGATTGGACCCCAGCCACTGTGCTCTGCTGAAGTAGGCACTTCAGTCTGCTGAGCTATCTGGCTGGCCCAAGAACCATGACTTCTACTTCTTCAAAAATTATTCTTTAGCATAAATTTGCATAATTTATTGGTAAAATGAATTGTGGATATAGGTCTTTTTGGCTAAAATAAACTTTGAGAAAATATCAAAAATAATTATTTGCAAACTGTTTACAAAACAAGTTAAATGAAAAAGCAGGTTATAAAAGAGAATGTACAGTATCAATTTACTTTTTACTTACATTTTCTACAGGTTTGCCTGTCATGAACTTTTTGCTGCTGATCTGAACTTTCTGATAATATCCTTATCTGACTTCATCCCCTGTGTTGTGGCTTGTATCTAGATGTCCCCACAAAGCCTCAAACACCCAAATCAGGGCTTTTCAGATCTGATTGGTCCTAGAGCACGTGGAACTGGGATTAAGGATGTGAAGTATTAGGTTAGTCCACTGATTGGTTTATCGTAGTTCAGAATGTGGCTCATGGGAAGGTCCATTTGGGAACTACCCAAAAGATTTGTATCCTGGGTGAGATAAAAAGGAAAGGGAAATAAATCCAATCAAAGTCTTTCTACCTCAGTGAAGTGTGTAAGAGTGTGGGACATGTAGAAATATCCCTCCAAGGTAAAAGATAAGTTGTTGCATCTGGTTGCCTGGCAACCATAAGAGGCACGACACCTAGCAGAGGCAACAGATTCTTCACTTAGGTATATTACTACTACCCTTTTACCAAGTAATGCAGAAAATTGCTAGTTCTGAATGGGGCTCAGAACAAGAACAGGGTCTGCAGCAGGGCCAGCCTGTTGTACAGGCTGCTCTGACAATAAGGCCACATGATTCAGGAGATCCAGTGGTATCCAAAGTGTCAGTAGAAGGCACAGATGCTATTTGGAGTAGCTGGCAGGCTCCATAGGCAAGGTAAAGCAGAGGCTTTTAGAGAATTACTGCAGGTGAGGATTTCATCTGCCTTCATCAGTAAACAACTACTCTCTTTTTGAAAAACAACTCTTGGCCTACTACTGGGCCTTAGTAGAAACTGAACACTTGACTATGGGAAAGCTGATTGTCATATGACTTGAGTTGTCACTTATGAGTTAGATATTATCTGATCCACCAAATCATATAGTTGGATATGGGCAGTAACAAATCATTATCAAATGGAAATGGTCCACATGTAATTGAGCCAGAGCAGGTCCAGAGGGTAAAAGCCAGTCACATGAAAAGTTGGCTAGAAGCCCATGGCTCCTATGGTGCATTTTGTTTCCCAGCATGTACTTACAGCCTTGTCGGGTACATCATGTGATCACCTGTCAGAGAAGGAGAAGACTAATACCTGGTTTATTAGTGGTTCTGCTTATATGCCAGTACTGCCTGTAAGTGGACAACTGCCACATTACAGCCCCTTCAAGAGCATCACTGAAGAGCAGCAGGAAAGGGAAATCTTCACAGTGGGCAGAAATTGGGTAGTGCACATATTAGTGCATTTTGCCTAGAAAGACAAATGGCCAAATGTGCACGGGCTGTACACATGGTCTGGCTGGATGATCAGGAATTGGGACAGAACATAAGAATTGGTGACAAAGACACTTAAAGATGAGTTATATGGATAGACCTCTCAATATGGCCAAGGATGTAAAAATATTTGTGTCCCATGGAAACATTCATGAAAAGGTAACCAACAGAAGAGGACTTTACCCATAAAGTTGATAGGTTGGCCTGTTTTATAGATAGTAGTTAATCACTTTCTTCAGTCTCCCCATCATTACCTGATGGACTCACAAACAACAATGGTAGCAACATGGTGGCAACAATGGTAGCGAAGGAGGTTATTCTTAGGCTCAGCAAATGGACTTCCATTTGCCAATGCTGATATGGTTACAACCATTGCTTAATATTCAATTTTCCAGTAGCAGAGACCAACACTGAGTCCCCAGAATGGCACTATTTCCTAGAGTTTTACCATATTCTTCACCATCCAAATGGCTGGATAAATAGAAAAGTGGAATGGTCTTTTGAAGACACAGTTACAGGGCCAGCGGAGTGGCAATAGCTTACCAGGCTGGGAAAAGGTTCTTCAAAAGTTGAATATTCCTTAAATGAGTGTCCACTGTGTGGCACTATGTTTCTCACAGGCAGGATTCATGAGTCCAGTAATCAAGGGGTGGAAATAAGAATGGAACCACTCATTACTACTTCTGTAAATTTTCCTCGTGTTCCCATGATCTTATTACCTTCTGCTGACTTAGAATTCTTAGATCCAAAGGTGTGGAGGCTTGTACCAAGAAGTACGACGGTACCACTGAACTGGAAGCTAAGACTCTCCCATAGCCATTTTGATCTTCTCATGCCTCGAGAAAACAATCTGAAAAAGGAATTACAAGGCTGGCAGGGTAATTTACCCAGACTATCAAGGGGGGATTTAGCTATTACTCCACAACGGAGGAAAAGAAGTATATACTTGGAAAGCATGAGGTACTTTTAGGCACTTCCTAGTATTATTGAGCCTTGTCATTAAGGTCAGTAGGAACCAATAGCATCCAGATCCAAGCAGCATGCCACATGGCCCAAAACCTTCATATGAAAGCATGAGCTACCCCACCAAGGAAAGAACCAAGACCCGCTGTGGTGTTTTCTGAAGGCAAGGGGAAGAAAAAGTGGGTGGTAGAAGATACTCTAGTTCTAAACACCAGCTACAACTCCATGACCAGTTATAGAAATGAGATCTGTAAATGCAATAGTTCTCTCCTAATTATATTTCCTGTGCAATGTACCATTGAGAGACAATATTATTTTTTAAGTATTGTTAAATTTGTGCTATAATGTTCAATTTATGAAACGCTAGGAGTAAGAATCAATCAGAGAAAATTTGTCTTGTATTTTAGAGAGATAATTATTGCATTTCTGTTTGTATTTAAGATAGTTATAACTTGTTAGATCTTCCTGGGTGTGACTGAAATAATTTATTGAAGACAAAAGACCCATGCGGGGTGTGAGTGGCACTGACTAACAGGCTTGCTGCCTGAGTCAAATAAAACGGAAATGAAGAAGGCAAGCTCACTTCTGTTTCTTCAGAGGAACTCCAGGCCTCACCTTGGCTGTCAGCACCTGGTTTGCAAGGCAGACTCTTCAGCCTTCCATTGCAGATGCTTTGGGATCCTGATACAACTTGGACAGGACTGTACAGTGAGACTCAGGCCTTTGATCTGTGACTCAATCTTTTGAATCTCTAGGCCACACACAGCCTTTTGCACTATTTCACAACTGATTCTGTGGGTGGCCATTGTAAGCTTACTTTATAAATCCTTATGCATCTTGTATTAAATTTGTTTCTCTAGTGAACATGGACTGATAAAGTTATTGTCCTATTTAATTTTTGCAACTATCAGCTCATTGGGTTAGAATTTGATAAAATTATATTGAAGGCTTAGGAAGAAATATGTTGAACCTAAAAACATTAAGAAAAGTGGACAAAACTTAAAGCTAAATATTATATAATAGTACACGTCATGGGCTCTGCAAGGAATGACATTTCAAGTAAATCTGTCTCTGATGATTGTTTATTTTGTCAGCTGTGCCCTATTGTAAATTTGAAAATGCTTCCCTATTTCCAGTGTTCCAGAATGAGAAAATTTTGCCTTCTAAATAATCTTTCAGAAATCCATTTGTTTCCCTACAGAGGTTAATTAATATTTCATGGTGCTGGGTGTGGATGGTCCACCTGAGGACTGTTGCCAACAGCATAAAAACAGAACTGGTAGATAAGATGGTGTGCCATTGATTCTCCTGCAGAAGCTTGTTATGCTGTCTTTCTTGACAGGAACTTGGCTGTTCTCATTATTGGAGGAGCTCAGATTCTTGCTGTTACTGAGAATCGCTACAGTTCTTTTTGGGGAGTTCTGGTTCTTCCCTTGAGCTTTGTTTCCTGGCTCCAGTGCTGATCCTTCAGCCTGCTGGCACAGATCCTTCATTCCACTGGTGCAGACCCTTTAGTTTTCACCACTGACCTTTGAATCTTCCTAGTGCAGATCCTTGATGCAGAGTTTCATGAGAGAGTTTCATGTGCTCTAAGCTTCCAGTTAGACTCATGAAGGACATTGCCATGGGCTCTACCTGGAGTCATGAAGGACATAGCAATAGGATCCAGGCTTTGAACTGGATTTGTTGGGTCTTTAGTGTGTGAAGAGATCTCTCACTTTCCTTTGCCATTTGACTCTTTGAGTGAATATCATAAAAATAATTCTATAAATTGTGTGCCCTGTATTTAATCTTTTATTTGTAAACCCTGACCACAAAGGCCAATAATGTTGAACATTTTTTTGTACACACTTTTTTATACTTCTTCTAAGAAGTGTGCATTCATCTCATATACCATATTTTTGGGCTGGGTCTGATATTTTCAGTTTTTTGTATGTTCTAGATATTAGCCTTTTGAGAAACAATTGATTAAATATTTTACCCACTCACTGGATTATCTCTTCATTATGTTGATAATTTCTTTTGCTTCATAAAAACTTTTTAATAAGACGAGATCTAAGTTGTTGATTCTTGGTAATATTCCCCATATGATTGGAGTTTTATTCATGAACTCTGCCTACATTGTGTCTTTAAGAGTTCTACCTATTCTCTTTTCCAGAGCATTTAGTGTTACTGTTTTAATATTTAGATCTTTGACCCATTTTGATGTTAATTTAGTGCATGGTAATAGATATGGATCTAGTTGGAATCGTTAAAGCCAGTTTTTATAGCCACCATTTATGAAAGAGGCAATCTTTTCTCCCAATGAATTGTTTCTGCCTCTTCTAATCTGTTCCACTGATCCTCAGGTCTTTGTTTTGCCAGTTTCAAGTCAGTGATTGTGATGCCCTGCCTTCAATGACCAGGCTTGTTCTTGCCATTCTAGGAATTTTCTGCTTCTAAATGATATTTAGGATTGCTTTCTCTATTATTGTGAGATATACTGTTGGAATTTTGACCTAGATTGCATTAAATCTGTACAACAACTTAGGAAGTAACTTTCACTGTATTTGTTTTTCCTACTCAAGATCAAGGGTTATCTTTGCAATTTCCAAAATTCTGTTTGATTTTCTTTTTCAAAGTACTATAATTTTCATTGTAGAGATCTTTATGTTTCTTTGTTAGGTTGACTCCTAGCTATTTCCTTTGTTTTTAAGCTATAGTGTAAGGTGTAGTTTCCCTAATTTCTCTCTCAATAAGGTTGCTATTCTTGTACAGAAAGGCCATTGGCTTTTGAGTGTCAATTTTGTATCCAGATAAACTACTGAATTCGGTTACTAAATCTAGAGGTCTTTTTTATGTATTTATTTTTTAATCTAGAAGTCTTTAGGTGGAGTTTTCAAGTCTTATATGTTGAGTATCATGTCATCAGCAAATAATGATAATTTAATGTCTTACTTTCCTATCTTTGGTCCTTTTATTTCTTTCACTTGTCTAATTGCTCTGGGTAATTTTTCC
Organism: Octodon degus; assembly: GCF_000260255.1. NCBI lineage: Eukaryota > Metazoa > Chordata > Mammalia > Rodentia > Octodontidae > Octodon > Octodon degus. Next base: position 1,266,930 of record NW_004524612.1, on the reverse strand, counting down.
AAAACTATATTGGTTAAGAGTGGTAACTGTAGACAGCCTTGTCTTGTTACTAATTTTAGAGAGAGAGAGCCTTCAGTTTTTGACCATTTAATATGATGTTGACTGTTGGTTTGCCATGCATGTTTTCATCAATCAAGATAAAGACTATCTACTCCAATTTTCTTTAGGGTTTTGTCAATGAATGGGTGTTGGAGTTTGTCAAATGTTTCTCCTGCATTTGAGATGATCATGTGGGTTTTATCCTTGGTTCTGTTAATATGGTATATTACATATATTGATTTTATTATGCTGAACCATTTCTGCCTCCCTCAGTTTGAAACCTACTCACAAACAGCATTGTAATTTCATGAAACATCAGAAATTTTCCACTATGGAGGTATCTTATGGAGGATCTAAGTTGCTAACACAAAAGAACACTTGATATCTTTTACTCTTTAAAGAGTTTGAAAAAAGGAATACTGGTTATTTTACCTTCGCAATTTAATTTTCTTTTTCACTTTCCCTCAAATTCAAAGTGCCTGGGCAAGACAGAGAGGCAGAAAAATACTAAACCCCTTTGGTTTTCATGCCTTATGTCTAGTGATGCTAGAGCCTAAATGCTAACGCCTAATTTTCCCTTATGATTGAGCAAAGGAAAGACAGCAAGGCTTATTTTGAAAGGCAAAGCTGTTGTATCTCTCTAAAAAGTAAATGGTCAAGAATAAAAAATTAGGAAGGAAGACTAGACTTTTTTTTTTTTTTTTACCATTCATAGCTTGATTTTGGGTGAATCTGATTTTTTAAAACATTAAAATATCTTGATTTGCAATTGTTTCTTTAAAAGTCTATTTTCCATCATGTTGGTCAGTTGATTGATTACTTCAGGATCCATGTCCAATTTTCTCAAATGGATGTTGGTTTCTTGAAATATTGGATATAGTTATGAGACATGTAGACTAAGATCCTCACCTAGAGAACACTGTATTTTTCTTTTGCTTTGCCCTGACATTTTTATGGCTTATTCTCTAACTTGACCTTTGGTGATTGTTACAGTGCTTTGATTCTCCCACCTCCTTATTCTTAAAAAATAATTCAGACTTTACTTTTTAATCCCGATATTTGTAATTATATGCATTAAAACTGTCCTCTCCCCACTTGTGGATTGCTATCCTTAAATTTTGCTCTTTTTTATTCAATTAAATATCCTTCTCTGCATCACTTGCAGAAACTTCTTAGATTTACCTTTTTAATTTGAGTCTCTAATCCATTTGAGAGTGATTTTTGTGCATAATGAAATGCAACATTCTGATATTTCTCCCACTGGGAAAACCATGTGTCCCAGAGTAATTATTTAAAAGTCTTTCCTTTTCCTAGTGACATGCATTCACAGATTTTCTTGTGCTAAATTTATATAAATGGACTTGTGCCAATTCAAAAATTTTAATTAACATTAGCTTAATAATATGTTGGTTATGTTTTAATTTCTGGTAGAGCAAATCTCTTTGCACTGTTCTTCAATACTGTAGTTTCTGCTTGATTTTTACATTGATTCTTTCATAAAAATTAAAATCAATTTTTAGAAATAATTTCTTGGAAGTCTGGTTATAACTGGGGTGACACTGAATCTATAGATTAGTTATAAGAAACTTGAGAGATTTGAAACATTGATTAATCCTATCCACTTTCACTGTGAACTTATTTCAATCTTTTGTTAAAGATTTCAACGATTTTTTATAGATCTCTGCATAGTATCTTTTCTTATGTTTACTTTAGGATTTATGTGTATTTTAACATTCATATATTTTTAAGATAATATTTTCCAAACATTTTCTGGTAAGTAAAAATGTAGTTTGCATATTGCATTAACATTTCCTGAGCAAATTTGCTAAATTTTGTTAATAATCATTATTTTTTCTAGAGATTTCTTTATTTTTCTTTGTAAACAATCACATCACCTTCAAATAAAGACTTTTTTTCTTTAAAATTTTTTCATTTTTTTCTTACTGACTTACATAGTAAGTTTCTAAACTACATTCAGGACATTTATCCAGTTAAATGTT
>NW_004524612.1:1248158-1257670 GCF_000260255.1 Octodon degus | reverse complement strand
CAGCCCACGCTGCGCCTGGGCTGGGGCTGGTCCTGCCGGTTCAGGGTAGCAGGAAGCTCTCCACACACTCACCGGACCTGGGCTAGGACTGGGTCTCCATCTCATTTTAAATGAACTTAATTTAGTGATTTACATTGAATATGATAGTTGTCATAGATATTTTTTGCAGGGTAAGTTTTAGAAGGTTGTCTTTTATTCTGAGTTCTCTGGCATATCTTTTTTTTTATCATGAATGTATGTGGATTTAACAAATATCTCTTGGAGGAAGAAGTCTTAGTAATCCATGCCAATATAGTGGCCACAGTTGTTAATGATATTTGGTGTATTTTAAAATTGCTCATAGACTAGATTTTTGACATGCTTAGCACACACACAAATGATGAGGTGAGGGGTACGCTAACTGAAATATATATATAGAGAGAGAGACTGTCCCCCAGAAATGGACAGTCTCTATTAAAACAAATAATGAAATAATACAAAATACACTTGTAAAATTTTGAGGGTGTTATTTGTTCTTACACTTATAATCTACTAATGTGCTTAATGTACACAGATTTATCATTTATACCTTATCTAATATTGAGACAACCTGTATTCTTGAGGAAGTTTTCACTTCATCTGTCTGGATTTGGCTTGCTAATGTCTTGTTTAGGTAAATTCATCAAGAATTCATGAAATGAGAATGATTTATTATTTTTCTTCATTGTCAATGCCTGATCTAATTTATATGAAGTTTTTACCAGATTTATAAAAATGAATTTGAAGGGATTTGCTTTTTCTGTATATCAAAATTTTTTGGCATAATTTTAGGATACTTATCTTTTGAATGTCTATTCATGTGAGTTCATGGTTTCCTTCCTGGAATTACTTTAATGGTATTTTTAAATTGCTTATTTCAATTTTCTTTCTTTTTTTTAGTTGATTGAGTAACAATTTTTAGAATTTCCATGTCATTTATTATTTTAAATTTATTGGAATTTTTTAATCTCTTTAATATTTAGCATTTATCATTAGATACCTTTTATTTTTCATTTTGAAATTTTCCTTCGTTAATCTTGCTAGAGGTTTAAACCTCTGTGATCCTGTCTGTTATATATCAGTATTATGTTACTGCTTCATTATTTCCTGAGTTTTTATATCTTTGGTTTTATTCTATAATTCTTTTTCTTATTTAATAATAGAGTAGATATTTTTATAATATTTGGCTTTTCTGACACAAGTGCTTAAACCTGTGTTTCCTTTCTTGGAAATGTATTAGACATCTCTCAACTTGTGGTATTCATACTTTCATTTTTGTTTAGCTTTTCTGTTTATTTATTTTTAAGGGAGCCTCACAGTGTTCTCTACACTGGCATTGAATTTACTTTGTAGGCCATGCTGGCTTCAAACTTCAAGTCCTCCTACCTCAGTCTCTAGGAGTGCTGGGATTATAGGTGTATGCCACCATACCTGGCCACAATTTTGTTTCAGTGATTCTTTATCTGTGGTTGTTACCAATTTCCCATTTTCTTTTTTCTATAGGCAGTGTTTCTTCTAACTGAAAGGATTGAAATCTTCTCAATTATATAAACTTGATCATTGAACTGATCATAATCTGTAGTTTGTTTCATTCTGTAACAACTGAATTTTTGTGTTGTTGTTGTTTTAACTTGGATTACATACTGCAGATGACAATACAAAACATACTCAGTTCTTTGACATTTGAGGATTTGTTGATGGATTTAATTACCATTAAATAATTAACGGTAATTACTTCCATGCTTAAAAACAATATATTTTTCTACATGTAGTAAAACCTACAAATATACATACAGCTTTGTTTATTGTAGTATTAAAATCTGATATGTAATCTTCATTTTTTAAATTTATTTTTGATACAGGGTCTCACTACACAGTTCAGACTTGTAGTGATCCACCTGTCTCAGCCTCCTTAGTACTGGGATTACCATGGAGTGTGCCACCACGCCTGGTTTTAGTGGCTGGCATAGCACATCTGGTGTTCTGGAGCTGGTGTGGCATACAGTGTGGAAGAGCAAACACGGGACCTTGTGCTTGCCAGGAAGGCGCTTATGCCACCGAGCCATTTCCTCAGCCCTTAATCTTCATTAAACATATGTTTATTTATTGATATCTATATAAAATATTCAATCATACAGTTTTTGTCCTATTTTTCTTTCACTTCTGTAAAATTTTAGCTTAAATATTTTATTATATATTATGTACGTAAAACTTTAAAATATCTTAATTAAATTCATTATTTTTATAGAACAATGTTTTTATCTTTTTAAAGTGTTCTTTGTGATGCTTGTGTGTTTTTTAGTATTTGCTTTTGTCTTTTTCTGTTTCAATTTAATCAATTGAAAATGAAGGTTAAAAACTGCAGAGGAGATAACTACATCTTCCTTTGCTGTAATTCTTATGGCTATCTTGATTTTTCTTTATTTTTGCTTTTCAAATCTAGTTTGAAATTTTTTCTCAGTGGAAGAACTAATACAATTAAAATTACTGCCAAGGGGCTGGCCAGATAGCTCAGCGGATCAAAGTACCCACTTAGGCAGATGCAGGGACTAGGGTTGGGTCCCTGTTGTGCTGTGCCAGCCCAGCCTCCAGAGGCGCTGAGACAGCAATTGAAACTGGGCGTGGTGGTGCGCTCCTGTAATCCCAGTGCTTGGGAGGCTGAAAACAGGGGGATCACTACAAATCTGATCTGTGTAGTGAGACCCTGTACTAAATACATAAAAAAAGAAAAAAAATATTACTACAATTGCTAACACAACTGAACTTATGTCTACATTTTCATTTTTATTAACTTTTATATTTGTTCTAATTTTTATGCTTATTTAATTTTATCCTTATTTTACTTCTTTTGTATGAATTACTTGTTAACATACAACTCCATTTTTGTTTTCTGCCCCCATACTAGTTGGTAAATTTCATAATTTATCTTTATTTCCTCCATGATTGCATTGTAAAATTCAAAAAGCAAACTTTAAAAAGTTTAATGTTAATAATTTTATAATTTTCATTAATCAGACCCTTAGAATTTTGGCTTTCATTACTTTCTTCTATCTTACACACCATTCTTATCTCTATATTCATTGTATTTTAAGATATTAAGTACCATTGCTAGGTTTTACATTTTTCCAAATTAATATTTATTTACCCACTTATTTACCACTTTTTGCATCATTCTCTTGTGCATTTGGGGTTATCTCCTGAATCACATGGGTTTTCCTGGACTCTCCCTTAAATTTTCAATCAGTAAGCATCTCTTGATGTCCAACTGACTCTACTTGTTGGTCTGAAAATGGCCTCATTGTGCTCTTATTGTTGAAAGATAGTTTCAGTATTCTATTAAGTTGCTGTCTTTCAGTTACATGTGGGCATTTTGAGGACTTTTTCTAGCTTCAGCAGCCACTAATTAATAAGATACCAGTGTAAACCTCATTTGTCGGTTGATTTGTCTCATACCTCTGGGAGCTCTTGAGATCCTTTCTTTGGTTTTGTTGTTTTATATTTTATGCTGATATGCTGAGGTATGGGTTTATCTGAACTGTGTTGAGCTTTCCAAATCTGAGTAATATTGTCTTTCAATAATTCGAGACTTCACTATTGTTATGCTTGTATCATTTTCTTTCTCTCTTTACTGTATTCTCCTCTCTTAAATCTGTATTGCATGTTTTCATTAATTTAGAAAATGCACCACTACCTAACCAAATTCCTTACATTTCTTTTGTATTTTACATATTACTTTTCACTGATATAAATGCTGTTTCTAATGTAAAGAAAATTTGAAAATTTTAGTGATTAGAGAACTTTTTTAAAAAAAGTTCTAGTTCTTTTTCAAACAATAAGTGCCATTCATGGTTTTTGATTTTATTAATTTTCAATGTTTTTTATTAACATATAGTAGCTCTCATTATTTTATATTTTTATCTGATTTTTTGTCAGTAACTAAATCTTCTAGAATGTATTTTTTATATCTTTTGTTTTTGTGCTTCCTTGACTGTTTGGTAATGTTTTCTTCTCTGCGCATATGTTTTGAGAATTTACCTATGAAAATTGTTTGAAACTGAGCTGAAACTTTTTCTTGAGAAAATTGTACTTATTTGCTCCAGATATTTGAGGCCACTTTCCGGACCAATTTAAAATAAGTTCTCAATTTGGAGTCTGGGAGACTTGCTTTTGAAGTCCGGCCGCGAAGTACTGTGAGACCTAGTTTATGGTTTTTAATGGTCATGAGATTTTTGGTTTTGCTTCTACGGAAACAAGACAGGCAACATTTCTTGCTATATATTACCATTCTTAGTTATTATTATAAATTTCCCTTATACTATATTAATTTCATCATGAGGCTATCTGTAATATCCAATTACAATGTTTTAACGTGTCCCATTTCACAGTGGCAGAATAATTGCTAAAGAAACTGGTATTTGTCAGCTTCTCCTGGCATTCTTTGGAAGCTCTCCATCAGTGCCCTCTTGTCTTGTGCCCCAGGCACACCTCTAGGGTCCTAGATAAAGTCGAATGCCCCAGCAGCCTCTCTCTGCTACCTCTGTAGTGTTGGCAAGCCATGGCAAAGAAAAGTTGATGAGGCTGGTAAGTCCCTATAGAGAGGGGAAAGTAAGCCATGTGTAAGTTTCAAATCTTTGTAGCATATTTATGATTGAACTTTCTAGGTTCTTTTCTCTCACCCCTATTTTTGCTCCTCTAGCTCTCGGGAATGCCCGGATCTCTTGCCGACATCTCAATTTAAGTCTTTTTTGTTATCTGTAATCTAGCCAGAGTAACATTGGTGCTTTGAACTACTAAAATGGTCTCTGGTTTTGTTTCCTGTGATGTCTTATAATTTTTATATTTTAATTAGCTACCCTGATGCTGCAAAGGAATATAGATATTTATACAAATTTACATTCTCTTTTTACATTTCTATTTTGTTTTATTTATATAAGACCGTAATATATAACACATAGGTGAAAAGTTTAGTCATTAGTGCTCTAAGACACTTATTGGCAGCTTTAGGTCATTTGGGTAGTATTGGTTTTCAAAGGCTTTTAATTTTTCCTAGTTCTAGAATCAGAAATCTAAGTTTTTCTCAAAGAATATGGAGTGTCCTCCAGGAGAATGTTGACTCCTTCCAATGTTTTAATTTTCTTGGCTCCACTTCAACTCGTATTTATAAGGAACTTAGCAACTGGCAAACAGTACAGATATTATTGTAAGAGTTAAAACAACTTCAAAAATTTCACCTTCCAATCCTGGTAGACTTTCTAGTTACTTGGTGTCTCAGTCCCTTTCTCTTCCCTGAGACACAGTACCTGAAACGGTCAACACAAAGGAAGCAGTGTTTATTTTACTTCATGGCTTTTAGAGTATTCAGTCCATACATTCCAGGCTTCAAGGCAGAAAAGACAGAAAAGGACAAGAGCAGAGCAGAAACTGTTCATCTCATGACAGCCAAGAAGTAAAGAAAGAAAGGTGGAGGTAGGCAGGAGCCAGGGAGAGAGACTGTCCCCTTCTAGGTCAAACGCCCAGTGGCGGGTCCCTACCACAGCCCAACTTCTAAACATGTCTGCTATGAACTCATCAGCAGGTTCATAGAGCATCCGCATAATCCCTTCACTTTCCAAACACATGAGGCTTTCAAGGAATACCTCATATTGAAACCAGAGCAAGTGGCAACTCATCAGGACTTGACAAAAGGCCTCCTCTACTTTTTCAAGGAGGAAATAGTAGACTAACCACACTTTAGAGAGGGAAAAACATTTCATAGAGACATGGTTATGGCTTGGGGCAGGCTCCTAGAGTCTGAGATCAATTCATGGTCCAATGCTGGGATTTTGGTTGAATGCTACATCCACTCTGGGGTGGGTAGCCTGAATGCATTATAAGGGAAGGAAAGAGGTGTGCTCTCTGCTATTCCTCCTCTCTTTTTCCTCTTGCTATTTTCCATTACCATGAATTGCTGCCTTCTGCCATGTGTCACCCTGCCTTGCAGCCAGGACCTCCGCACATTGTGAACTAAGTAAATCTTTCCTTCCTTAATTTTGGGGTGTCAGGTATTTTGCCCCAGCAATGAGAGAATAGTAACCAAGACACACATAAAGTAACGTAAGACTTGAGGGACTGGGGATATAGCTCAGCGGCATAAGCACCTGCTTGACAAGCGTGTGGTCCGGAGTTTTGTCCCTGGTAGCAAAGAAAAGACTTGTGAGACTAAACACTGCCGGTGCCCGAGGGCTCTAGCTGATACAAGATGAGTGGAAATCAGTCAGGTTGAGTTCCACTTTGGGCCTTGCAAGTAGCCCAAAGTGCTTCAAATCTTGCTTCCTGGTTTTCTTCCCTATGAACTGGGAAAGAGTTTAAGCATTAACTCCTAAATCAGGAAAGAACAAAGTAACTACCATTATTTATTCTCTTACAAATGAAACTTTTTCACATCAATGCCCTTTCTTCTCCACTTCTCCACTGACCGCTCTAGATGATCCTGTAACCACACACCGGAACAAGAGCGTTTCCAGGGTGCGTCTGAGCCCTGCTCTTGATGTTAGGACTGCCAGGCAAGGTTCTAGATTTGGATGAAGGAGTTCCAGCAAAACTGCGGTTTGCACTTCAAAAAACATTCAAACTGCCAGTAATCCTATTTTTATTTAGTTTCTGTGTACACTGACATAAAGGAGTAGAAAGAACACCGCGCAGAGGAAGAGGATGCCTTCCTAACAGTGAGGAAACTGAATGACTTACAAAGGTGGAGACTTATGAAGTTGAAAAGGTCACTCTGTTGGCTGTGACAATAGCAGGCGTTTGTTTCATACAGGAGTTATGCTCAGTGTTATCTGTTCTATGATATCTGTATAAATCATTTTGATCTGTGTTGCTTCTCCAAAGAAATTATCTACTTTCCAGTTACTTCCTATCCTGATGGTGTCAATATTTATAGCTTCATCTTAAGTTAAAATCCTAGTGTAATTTTAAGACATTATTTGTGAAACTAGAATCTAAACTCTACATTTTGACATGATATGTATATTATAAAACAAAGTTGAAAGTTTATGAACAAGGTTTTATGAGGAAGAGAAATCCTCATGGGTGACAAAATAGAAACAATAGTTTCCAAAGCTGCTGTGTTAAGGTATCCAGGTATTAACTCAATTATGACTTAATTTTAAACTATAGAAATAGTGACAGGCAGGTTTAATACTTAAGTCATCTTAAAAATCATTATTTCTGATAAAAGTCTTTGTGAAAAACAATGATCCTACCATACAATGACAGCTGTAAAAGGGAACTCATTAATTTAGAATATTTTCTGCCTTTTGTCTACGAGCCCTTCAAAAGATGTTTAATATGAAAATGTTATTTATTTGCCAGAAGTGGAATTGTGAAAGATAACTATCGTTACAGTGGGAGTGATTTATACAAATGTGAATGTATGAATTGTTTTTTTTTAATATGTCCTGTATGACACAGTTGTCACAAAGGATGTACCTATCACAAGGTGGTACAATGAAATCTAGCTACAAACCAGGTTTATTTTTTAGAATTAGACACTATTCGAAATAGCTTTATTGGGTATTTATCTTTGAATGTTGTTAAAACTGAGTACAGCAAAAATAGTATTGTGCAGATCTCAAAAAAGGCCAATCAGACTTCTCTTTATCTAGTTAAGACTTTGGTCCTTTGCATGGTACTGTGAACATAACTTATAGTTGAAGATTTTACATTTTAATGCTCCTCTGATGTAAACCATATATGTTTCCACCATGAAGATATCAAATGTTTGAGGTGATGGGTGGGATGGTTGGCTTGATCGGGCCATTTTTGTTTCATTAAATAATTATTAACATCACTTTGTACCCCACAGACACCTACACTTATAATCTTCCTATCTATAATAGAAACAGAACGGCTTGGTTACTCATATCATTTCTGTGTTTCTCTCCAATGCTCCCCTCTCATTGTATGCCAGTTAAAGTCCTCAGAATCTTACTGTGAAAAACATTTCTCCAGGATTAAATTCTAGTCAGATGCAATGTTCTTACACATGTTATGATATATTAAAACTTAACTTCTGATCTGTTAGTTATATGAGGCTTATGAATTAAACACTTTTATGTTTGTTGTTTAATTTTTATGTTTATTTTTTAATTTGTCTTTGATAGAGAATTCATGGATGTTTTTCTTGAGACCATACATGAAAATTTGATTTCACTCTGATTCACATGTGATTAGTTTTTAAACATCATATGTTTCATGACCTCCATGAAGTATAACTAAGTGTTCCAAAGACTATTTGAATCATTTTTTTCATCTCGTTTTATGTTCTTATTTCTTTCAAGATGTCATAAGAACAGGTTAAAAATTGGACCAAGTATTCATAACAGCCAGTAATAACAGACCATTCTATTGCTACAATGCATTGTTTTTATTGTTGTTAAGTCTATTGTCTTTTATAAGTCTTTCTGTTGCAAATTTATTATGTACAAATATATTCATATTTCAGAAAGAAATGCAGAGAAATGCTAGTACTATTTAAATGTCTATTCTCTGAGCTAAGTCATTATGAGACATCCAGTAAATCTGATAAAAATAAGGAAAAGTTACAAAACATTGTAGTGCCTTATAAAAGTAGTTATTTATCTGTTGAAAATAAATGATTAGATTACAGCATCTGTCTTGTCATTCTCCATTTTCCTTCTTTGAAAGGATTCATTCAGTTGACTCAGGATTCATTCAGTTGACTTAGTCTTAAGCAAAACTTCAGCACACCACTCTGTGTGACAACAAATACTAGAAGGAAGAAATTTGGACTACTGATTACATACCACCAGCCAAACCCAAATCTAATGGATGGAATTGTTTCTGTTGGTCTTATTAGCTCTAGGTTGGTTTTCTAGGATGAGCCAATTAGAGATGAGATACTTATTATTGATAAAAATAAAACATTTATCTGAAAAATGGAGGCAAATGGAAGACTCACTGAAGCATTGTGTTCCAAGTGACTGCACCATTAGACCAGACCTAATGGCTCCATACTGGCATAGGCAAGAAGATAAGGTGTATACCATCTGGTCTCCTTTGGTGCTGGATTTAAATCTCAATGGGAGACGACTTAGGATGCTGAGGGAAATGACAAGGTAATTCGAAAATTTTACTTCTTTTATGCCAGTGCAATGATTCTTCCATGCACTGCTTTATAAGAATGAAAAGCATTTCTCCCTCATACTAATGGAAAACAGACTAACATTAATAAAAATGGAAATACATTTTAATTTACCTTGTATGTTTCAGTTTGTCCTTATGACACTTGGGACACACTATGTACACTCAAAATAAATGTCATGAGTTAGACTTAGCCTGTTTAGTTTGTGTAGTCATTAGTGTTATTGGGTGCCAGCTTTGCTCAAATTGTAATTAGCTAGCCAAATTTAAGAGTATTGAAAACTTCAGCAAATACAATCTATATTTTTCCTGATGCTTATTGATTTGGTAAGTTAAGAATTGACAGGGGC
>NW_004524612.1:1246098-1247093 GCF_000260255.1 Octodon degus | reverse complement strand
CTCTTTTTTATTTCATTTCTATTCTTCTTCCCCTCTTAAAAGAAACTAAAAAGAGTAACTGATGAGTGAAAGGGGAAAGAAAGAAAGAGAAAGGGAAATACATAGTTATACAGCTAGTGCCTCTTAGTTCATTGAAAAGAAAGGCCTGTGCTAATGTTGTTCAGGCAGTGTTTCACTCCCCTATGTTGTACTCTGAATAACCACTATGTAGACAGCAATATGCAGTGTACTAATTATTGTTACTGCCTGGCTGGCTTGTTTTGAAACTGTCTTACTGCTATTTTTACTTTTGTCTCTTTAAAATGAAAACCCCAAAGCAAACACAGTTTTCGTGTGACGTAAAATAACACACCAAGCGCTGGCATCTGGTGCTCCTCAGACAGGGCTATACCTCGTCTGAAGGTGCGCTGTTGCTGTAAATACCACAGGCCCTCGAGAAGAGAGGTCATAGATCTTTCTATAACTCACAAGCTTTGTACCCTGTTTATTTTACTTTCCTATTATTACTTTGGGCTTTCTAGTAGAAAACATTTGTATCCCCCAAAGCCCTCAGTACAGAGCACATGTACAGAAAGTAGAAGCATAATGTCTTTTGCAAAACAGTAAACATCTTCCAAGTACAAATCCTGCCTCTTGCTTTCTATCCTTTTACTGTGCCTGTAAACCTTCATCAGTTTCTTCTACCTCCATGCTATAAGGGGTGATTTTATAAGGAATAAAATAATCATTTCCAGATAAACATGAGATCTTTTAAAGGAAGTGTTTATTGTCTATCTAACCCACTACATAATTCAATACCCTACATAAGAACCCTAAAGGAAAGGTCTGATTTTTCCCATCTGCTGCTGTACACTGCAACCAAAACCGTGCTGGCTGACTATTGTGTGACTTATTTGGAGAAGGTGCCCCTTCTCATATCACTTGTGAACCTTCAATCTAGATTCTTTTTCCCTCTTCCAGAATTACTTCTATGTTCATAAGCTGTTCCTGTACCA
>NW_004524612.1:1229066-1236964 GCF_000260255.1 Octodon degus | reverse complement strand
TCTAGGATAAGGTGTGGAAAATCATTTGAAAGAGTGGAGATCCTTAATTGTCAAGAGTAGATGTAAAACTTGAAGTATCCTGATAAATCTGCTTGTATCCAGGTTGCATTTACCTTCTTTCTTTAGGGTAAAAAACAGTGTCTCCCAATGCTACCCTGTAAACGGCAATGTGTTTTGCTTGGTGGAGATTGACTTACTGAATTCAACCGGTTACCTCCAGGAAAAGTAGATAGAAAGCACCTACAGAAAGAGGGACCTTCACTTAGCGTAATAATTTATTTAGTGAAAGGACAGTGATCAGAGAAGATGCCCAGATTGTGGAGTTCCTAGGGATGAGGGGCAGCTTAAAGAAAGAGGACTGCATAACGCTGCCTATGGATAAAGACGGAAGTCAAGAAGTTTCCCAGAGACAACAGTGTCTGGATCCGTTCACAAATTTAAAAGTACTTTTCTGCAAGGCCTGGCCAGAGAGCTCAGTGGATTAAAGCGCCTGCATAAGGCAGACTCAGGAACTGGGGTTCGATCCCTGGAATGCCTTGCTGGCCTCACCCCCAGGGCATGCTGAGACAGCGATTGAGTGTGGGCGTGGTGGAGCGTGCCTGTAATCCCAGCACTTGGGAGGTTGAAAACAGGAAGATCACTACGAGTTCGATCTGTGTAGTGAGACCCTATAGATCCTGTTTATTAAAAAATAAAATAAAGGTACCTTTCTGCAATCTTTCTTGGATAAGGCCATTTATAGTATAGTTTTGTGAATTTTTGTAGGGGTTTAATAGTTTCCCACTGGTTTAAAGATAAAATAAAGGAAAGCTATTATTATTCCTTAAACCTAGAAATTTATTTGATAACAAATTTATTTGAAACTAAAGAGTTTAGATAATTGAGTTTTGCTCTTACTTTATGTTTTCCATGGTTCAAAGCTTACTTTTAGAAAGTGCAAATATTATTAATAATATATATTACTTTTGATGTAATCATTAAGGAAAATGAAGTTCTTCTGTTTTGAAAGAAGTATTTTTCAAATATTTGGGATTTGTACCCTTTACTTGCTATGTTTATTTAACAAAACTGGCATCATTTCCAATTTTGACCAGTTAGATACAAGTTTGCAGAGAAATCAAAATTTGTAAGCAATAATTCAAATTTAATTATTCTTGGGTATACTGTGATGCTATATGTTATAATATTCTTTGATTTGAGGAGAATGTAATAATTTATTACATAATAATTAAATTTATAATTTATAATAGAACTTTTATAATAAATTCAATTTATAATAGAACTTACATTATAATAGAACTTCTTTGTGAAATAAGAGACGTAATTTCTCTTTGATATGAGAAATTTGTTCTGCACTTAGGAATGGGGCAGAGGTAAGTCCAGGAAGAAGCTGCCAGCTGAACCTATAAGCACATAATTAGTCTGTCTCAGTGGTCTTCAAGGTAATCCACATGGACTAAATTTGTGTGTGTGTGTGTGTGTGTGTGTGTGTGTGTGTGTGTGTGTTGTATTGGTGTAAACTGATTTCTTAATGTCTTGTGTGAATTTAAGCTTAGGCTAATAAGCCACTTGTTAAATTACTTTGTTGTTGTTGTCGTTGCTATAGTAGACATTTGTGCATAATTTATCTCATGACTACATTCCAGTTTAATTTACATATCTCTGAGTGAATAAAAATGTCCATGGCTTACTTTACATATTTTTATAGATTATTAGATTCTATTTCTTTGGCAATTTCTGTATAGTTTGGGTAAGTCCTCCAGGTCATGAGTAGAGGAATTCATAATTCCTTTGTGAATAGGATAGTTCTCATTTTTTACAAATTGTTGTAATTAGCTAAGTAGCCTTTTTTAATCTGTTTACAAAATGAGTTGAAGAAGAAAGCAAATTGCTATGCTCTAGAGTTTTAATCCTCACTTAATTTTGTATTACCTGTGAATTTAATTAAGGAGGGTGTTGTTTACCATTTTAGCTGGATTTAAATAAAGTAGGCTCTCCTCCTACCATGGGCAGTACCTAATCATTCCTTCATTTGTCACTAAATCCTTCATTCTGGTTTTATCTATGAGTAACAGTCTAGAGAAATGTACAGCTTCATTCTCCACCCCAAGTCTCTTTATCTTTTCATCAAATTCTATTCAATTTTGTGACAGGTCTTACTACATTGCTAAATTGCCGAGGCTGGGCTCGAACTTGCAGTTCTCCAGTGTCCATAAAGTTCTTTTACAAACAATTGATCCTCAGTTGCACCTACCAGTGTCCAGTCCACTAGTGTGTTAACACACATACCACTCCTTTGAATTCTGACTTGAGTAGAAATTGATGGTCATCAAATACTGTGTTTGTGTCTGAGTGTGTGTGTCTCTGTGTGTGTGTACCAATCAGAGCATGACTTATCAGGAAACTTTTTTTTTTCTGTATTTTGGTGAAGGGTCTACAGGGTGTTTAAGGTCTCACTACTAGATCAGACTAGTGGTGATTTTCCTGTTTACAGCCTCCCAAGTGCTGGGATTACAGGCTCGTGCCATTATACCCAGTCTCAATCGTCATCTCAGCATGCCCCAGGGCCGAGATCGGCATGCCAGGCATCAGGAAATATTTTTAAGGAAAGTTAATGCACCATTATTCAAGGTATTTCAAGTTTTATAAATCGATAAATGTTCTTTTCCTTTTGTGTGAGAATGGGCATCCTGTGGGCAGGAATTACAAGGAGATGAACTTTCCAGTTACTACTATTCCTTTCCTGAATCTGTTGGTTGGGTTTAACTGCTCTGATGTTTTAGGAAGTGCAGAGAGATTATTATACAGCTCAATTTAGGCTTTTTAGTTGGACTTTAGGATGCGCATAAATATTTAGATATGATGTTTTTTCTTTCGGTAAATACAAAGAATGATAAAGGAGGTGCTCGTAGATTAAAACTTGTGCCATTCACATGAATGTGTGATCAGCCAGACACTGGTATATGCATTGAAGATTGCTAGATTGCAAAATAAGTTTTATGCACACATAAATGACACTTCCCTACCATCCCTTAAATGAAAAATATTTTATGTTTTAATCTTATTATTGTTTTCCTGCAAAAATTAATTTTATAGAGGACTTATAAGACTGTCTTATATACAAAAATGGCATAGGAAAAGACATACTTGAACGTGATGGAGTCTATATTAATAATAAAGGATAGAGCCAGGTGTGGTGGCACACTCCTGTAATCCAAGCACTCAGGAGGCTGAGGCAGGAGGATACTTGCAAATTAGAGACCAGCCTGGGCTACAAAGTGAACTCAAGGCCAGCCTGAACAGCATAGCACGACCCTGTCTCAAAAAGACAAAATATAATAATAATAATAATAATAATAATAATAATTTCTACATAGGAAAATATTATATTCCTTGGCAATTTGAGGAATCCCAGACATCAAAGAACCCAGGATGTAATCAGCCATAAACTAATCACATTAATGTTTGCAAGCCCAGTAACCACACCTTCCTAGAAATTATGTAAAAATTACATTCTAGATGGCAACCGCAATCTTTCACCACATGGTACTCTGAGATATTTCTATGTATGAAGGTTTTGTATGTGTGCTCTGTTTCTTTTTTTCAATGGGCCCCTAAATCTCAATGAAAGTTAACATTTGATTTAACAAATTAATGTTTACTGTATTCTTAAGCTCCAAATTATAGTAAAACATGTTTGAAATTCACTTAAATGAGACAATTGCTGTACTCAGTCTGGGGAGGATTTACAGCCATGGAAGGCAGCCAACTAATTGTACCAGGATGTGCTGGCTCTGAAGCCACTGGAAATTTCTCACATAGAGATAGTATGATTTTTGGTGAGGACCAAGATGAGCTTCTGACTTTAGAAAGGCTGACTTTCATGGGAGAGATTTGGACTCTGTAGAGCTGTTTACAAGTTGTTTCACTAATATGTCTTTCATTGGTATAGTTGGGAAGGAAGTTAGGTAGGTTAATAGATGTCTCCAGGATTTCCCTGTTCTTCTGTGTTTGGCATGGACCAAAATATTTATTTTTCTTAAGTTGCTCTGATACCTGCTAATATTACTTTTAAAATTTATTTTTTAAATCTCCAGTTCAAAAATATTGGATTGTTAGAATTGTTTCTGATATTTATTCCCTTCTGTGTCATATAAAACAAAAATTTGGAACACCATATGGATGTGATTCTTTATATTTTACCAATTTAAATTAGGATGCATTTCCATTCTTCTTTTTGCTGTTTAAGATGATTATATACTTTCAATTTTTACATTATCTCACTTTTCTAGTTCCAAATGACCTCTTGTTCTCAAAGTATTTATTATTTAATTAGTTGGTTTTGATTATTATCATATTAGTAATAGTAATTTATATTTCCAGAATGCTTAGTATGTGTGATACCAGATACTTTGTGCTGTATCCTTAAACGTAACTGTCCTCTGGTATAAGTGGCAGCTTGAAGATGAGATATTGAGGCCAAGCTGAAGCTACTTGCCCCTCATGTTTAGCTGTGCCTCAGCTCCTCTGTTCATTGACAGACAGATGCCAAAGCTCTTTTTCAAGCAGTTGGTTCTCGACCTGTGACCTGTCTGGCCCTCTTGTCCCTTTTGGGCTCCTCACACTCCTAACTATCTTTTTCAGGACTGACTTTTCCTGATATGATTCTGTAGTTGTGCTTAGTTCTTTCCCAACCCCCTTCTCATTTTAGTTGTGAATTTTTTTCACCTCATAAATCCTCAGGAAGTCAACAGTCAGTCTGAGAGTACACAAGGCCCTGTTTACAGGTGTGCTATTAGATGGTCCGATAACTAGGAGCTGGGAAATTAGTCATAACAAGGGCTTGTGTCAGTAGAGGACAGGAAGTCACACTCCCTCAGCCAAGTGGATTATAACTGCCTGGTGTTCTTGCTGGAACACAGAAAAGAAATAATAACTGGGGAATCATATTTGATTCACCGTCTGGGCAAACTCAAGTTGTGTTCCTCTGAAAGTGTCTGCAATACGTGAGCCTCTCCTCTTATTAGGTAGAGGGTGGGAATAAGGGTAAAGAGAGGTAAAGTTCACTTTGTTGTCTTTCCCTTCCTCCAAAGCTGGTGTGAAATTCCACTTGGCATACTTTCTAAAGTTTGGCCTGAACAGCACACACAATGCTCATAGTGTATACAGGAAGCAAAACTCAACAGAGTCCCTTTGGCTACCACCCATGCTTATGCAAAAGAGGAAATGGGCCGACATCCCACTTTCTACTTGCGGAACTTTGGCTACTATCACTGTGAGGACATTATTTATCCTCATCTCACTTCATTCAAACTTACTGTATTGTTTTCAAAGTGTAGTATGAGACAACAGGAACAAGACTGAGGCAAAACAAAAGCTTTACCTACCACTGGCAGACAACTGCTAAGACTAAGTAGAAAATAATTTGACTCAATCAGGTACACCTAAACATTGGTGGTATTTTGGAGACAAGGTACTTCACAAAATAGAAATGGCAAACCACAGAGTATTATTTCCTTGAAAGCATTTAACATTTTGCTGAATTCATGCGCCTACAATATTTAAATGGCAGTGGAATACCCATCTCTGACAAAACTAAACAAAAAAAGGGGATACAAATGAAGGACCATTTTGTACCTGTATATTCAAAATACTTAGGATAGACATAGAGCTATTTTCTCTTAATTGAATACATAGAAAGAATTGTACTAATAGTGTTTGTGGACAGGATATCATGTCTGCATCCTGTACTATGAAGAACCACTAAGAAGACAACAATATGCAATGTATTAATTATTGAAACTGTCCTACTAATTGGTTTTGAAACTGTCTCACTGCTATTTGTTTCTTTAAAAAAAATTTTTTTTTGGCTGACTTTTGCTTCAGAGCAGATCTAGTTCAGCTTGGTTTCGAACAACAGAACCCTGAATATGACAGCTTTGTTTCAGCAGCCATTTAAAGAACTGAGCTATTAGGCGGGCCCCCTAAAATTATTTTTAAAAAATAAAATAAAGTTCTTCAAATTTTAAAATGTTCTAAATAGAAAATTGTGGCTTTCCAAGTCATAGACAATTTATTAATGTATTAATCTGAACACAGATATTTAAAAAATTTACAATCAAAATAATTAAATCTATTATTTGGTTTTAATTAGTAAGGAACACTGTCAAGTCCTCCACCAAAGAACTATGAACAACAATCCTCATATATTTTGCATGCTTAAATAGTGTCAAGGTGGGTAAAATAAAGTGTGAGTGACTGGATTTCATAGTCACCTTTGGCTTAACATATTCCATTTGTGAAATTTGTACCATAAAGTTGCAATCCTGTGCTAATCTCTGTCATGGAGCACATACCACACAACCTTCAAATTCCTTTATATTAGCGTTATTTCATTGTAATTAAATATTATAAATGTAGTGTGCCTTCAATAGAAGCAGAGAGATTATTTCTGTCTGAAGGAAATTGGGACAGCTCTTATGGAAAGGCTTAAATTCAGTATTCAAAAGAAAAAGAGGTTCATTAGAATAAGAAACCGGGGGAATGTGAGCAAAGGCAGTGTTTGGTGTGCTTACTGCATAGGAAAATGTCCAGCCTATTTCGGTGTTAGTTGGGGAAAAAAGCAGAATTGTAAAAACTTACTAGACTGACAGAGAAGAGGGTAGGAGGCTGTATCAGTCAGGCTTTTGCTGGAGGAGCAGATAGAACATTAGATGTACAAGTGAATAAGAAATTACAAGATTGACTTGGGGCACCAGCCACAGAGTCAGATGAGGAAGAGTGCACAGGGTGTCTGCCCATGAAGGATTCAGGCCAAGATCTTGGGTCTCACTGCAGTGTTCCACGCCAATCTGTATCAGCAGGCTGATGGGTCTGCAACGGAAGGCTGGTTAGTCTACTCCAGAAGGTTGGAGAATCCAAGATGGAGGCAGAAGAGTCTGTGCTAAAAGCCAGGAGACGACATGCAAGCTGACTGCAAAGACCAGAGCTCCTCCAAAGAATGATCCGTCCTTCTTCAGTTCCCTTTTGTACCCTTTAAGTGATGAGTTAACTCTAGAGTGGGCCCTCCACACCCTTGGGAAGGGCCTTCACACCCTAGGGTATGGATTTGCTGAGCCATTGTAATTAAGCTTTTGACTGCTCAAGTTGACACAATGTATCCACCACTGCAGAGGGAAGAAAGATATAGGTAAAGTTATATGTGTGTGTAACGGAAGGGGTTAGATGAGATCTAATGAGAAAGAGCAAGCAAGGAAGCAAGAAGGGGTTAGATGAGATCTAATGAGAAAGAGCAAGCAAGGAAGCAAGCAAGGGGGGAAAAAGAAATCACAAAAGAGAAGTCAAGACAATAGAAAAGAAAATTTCAGTATCGATCCAATCATAAGCACCAATTCCACTCTCAATTAGACAACCAGACCAAAAAATCATAGTTAAACCACACCATTAAACACATGGACTTAAAAGCTATCTGCAATGCACCATCCAATAATAATAGACCATACATTTTTTCTCAATAGCACAAGGAACTTTTCCCAAAATGAACTACACTTTAGACTACAATACATGTTGAAATTGATACATAAGAAGTAATTTCCTCCCTATTATTGAGTCATAAATCAATGAAGAGAGAAAAAAAATCAGCAATGGAAGTCACAGAAACTATGTAGACACATGGAGATTAAATAATAGATCATTAAACAATCAGATTATAAAAGTAATCAAGGAAGAAGTAAAAGGGTCCTATAATCAAATGACAATAGAAGTATAATGGGCCAGAGAGATAGCTCAGTGGAATAAGTGTTTCCAGGACAAACATAAGGTCCTGAGTTCTATCCCTGGTACCACAGAAGAAGAAGAAGAAGAAGAAGAAGAAGAAGAAGAAGAAGAAGAAGAAGAAG
>NW_004524612.1:1191029-1228963 GCF_000260255.1 Octodon degus | reverse complement strand
AGAAGAAGGAGAAGAAGGACGAGGAGGAGGAGGAGGAGGAGGAGGAGAAGGAGAAGAAGAAGAAGAAGAAGAAGAAGAAGAAGAAGAAGAAGAAGAAGAAGAAGAAGAAGAAGAAGAAGAAGAAGAAGAAGAAGAAGATACCAAAACTTATGGGACACAATGTAAATAGTTCTGAAAGTAAAGTTTATAGCTATAAATGCACACATCAAATAGAGTGATTTCAAATAAATACCTTTAATGATTCATCTCAAGGTCTTAGAACAGCAAGAAAATACAAATCTGAAACTAGTAAAAAGAAAGAAATTGTAAAGATCAGAGCAAAATTCTCCACAGCGAATGCATTTACTGGGTATCACAAATACACACTAACAAAACTGGGAGAGAAAAGAAAATCCAGAATGTCACATTACAAGGCAAAAGCACCTGTTTCAACAATTAGTGACAGAATCATCTTTAGTGAGAACATAGTTTGCCTTTGATTTGAGTATGCATCATCAAGCATTTAGATGGGTCATTTATAAATGAAATGTCAATTCGTTTGATGCAAATTTCTAGAAGAAGATGGCATAAAATTATTTTTAAAAATAGGTGTAATTACACTGCCTTAGAATAAGAGGCAGAACAGAAAGCAGGTGTGAAGGAGGAGAAGGGGAAAAAAGATGAAAAATCTCTTAAAGGAATTTAACATTTAGTCCATACAATGAAGCACAGAAACAGAGGAGAGGGAGGAAGAGGAGGAGAAGGAGAAAGAGAAAAGAAAAATATCTTACAATAATTCAATATTTAATTCACACAATGAGGTAATGGTAGAAGCAAGCAATGGTGAAAAGAAAAATAGCAGGATTAGAGTACCATTTCAGTTTTACTTGTTAACATATGATATTATAAAATGCAGCAGTAACACTTTCAACAAATTAGTGTTATTAAAATTCTCATTTAGATAGCTCAGCAGTATAAGTACCTGCCTGGCAAGTGCAGGGTCCCCTGTTCATGTGTACCACATGCCACACCCACCCTGGAAACCCAGGTAAGCTGTGCCACTGAGAAACCTGGTGTGGTAACACATGAGTTTAACCTCAGTGTTGAGGAGGCTGAGACAGGAGAATCACTGTGAGTCTGAACTGTGTAGTGAGACTTTGCATCAAGAAAAAAGTAAAATAATATTTTCATTTAACTGAAGACTCTGAATCATTTTGTCATAAATTCAGCTGCACCTTAGAGTGGAGAAAACGTCATTCCAGTACCAACCACTTGTTCTCTTGAATTGATTCATGCATCTTACATGAAAGTCAAGCATTTCTGTGGGGCGATACATGATGACAAGGCAGGGAGAGCTTTGGAAATCCATTGGAATGAATACAGCGTTACCCCATGCAAGTGATCTTCGAGAATCTTACTTTATACAACCATACAACAGAGATTATAACACAGTTTTCTGTTGAGGGGATTAAATAAAATAAAATCTGGACACCTAGCACAATGCCTAACACAATAGGATTTCTGGTCACCGCATTAGCTAAAAATATAAACCCTGATGTTTATTATTTTTGTCTGGTAGAAAACACAGCTCAAACCTTGGAATGTAGTTAACCTACTCGATTTGGCCACAGTATTCTTCAGCTTTTAATGACATTTAACTTTATCTGTATTAAATGCAATATATTAAGTGCTAACTATTTAAACACCTTTGTGCTGAGTAAACCCATGGGTGACTTCTCTGACAATGCTAAAGTCATTGGGCACCAACGCTGTTTTGTCAGTGGATGAAAAGCTTCGTTCCTGCACTTAGGCATCTGAGAATGTAAGCAATAAAGAGAGGAGAGCAAAAATAAACAGATGCTAAAAAGGCAAATAAAGATAAGGTGTATGACAAGCCAATAGCATGTCTTAGTTCCCTTTCTAAATAAAATATTTTCCACCTATACAGGTGTGTTTTGGAGTATTGCTCTTTTTCTTATAAAGCTATGAGCATTAAGTATTCAAAATGAATCAAGAGAATATCTGTTTTTTTATTAAATGGGTATTATGAAAAATTTTGATTTCTCCCCATTGATTCTTCTGCCCAAAGAAATCAAAAGAAAAACAATCTACACTGTTAGCATTTATCTGAGATATATTTTACTTGTGTTAATTCAGCTTCAGTAAAATAAATTGATCATCAGAGGGTTAAAGTCATACAAGGATACTGTTGATCTCTGAATATATTTTTGTCACTGTCAAGGAAAAATAAACGTTCTCATGGAGACTGACAGTTTTGCTGTGTGGAGCTGTTTTCACTCTAAATCTGATTTTCTCCAGGACAGCATAAGGGTGTCTGATTTCTTACTGTAGCAGAACATGTAATGCTAGACAGTTTATTGACAATTTTGTAGTTTCTCATTCCCACTCTAAGAGAAACTAAACTCATAGTACCAGTTGTGTTCATTGGCTCAAGGCTCCCTGTAATGTTAAAAAGTCCTCTTTTTATTCATGTAATATAAATAAAAATTACAGTAACCATATTCATCATGAAAGTGATATTAAGATACTGTCATATATTTTTCTTTTGAATTTTTCTAATGTTATATGTAGTAAGCCTTTTCAAAGAAGGCTTTTTAGACTTAGTAAACTTTTCACAAACCAAGTTGGGAAACAAGAGCCACGGAAAACATGACTATACCAAAATAGACAATTATCGAGGGAATAAAAGAAATTTACAATACCATGTATCTTCTGAGTCGCGGTTTGACTTTTCCTGATGCATCTAACTCTTGGAAGCGCGTACATACCTACTTTCACTCTCTGCCCCACCTCACGTGCCATTTGCTTCATCGCAAAACCAGGACCACAGGCCAGCTCAGGTGAAACCAATCAGTTGGCAGAGACCACGCTTCTCTTTTGTGACCCAGGAGCAGCAACCCAGTATTGCAGAAAGATCCCCTCCTGGATGACGTGACTCTGCTCTGCTGCGCACCCTGAATCCTCAGAGTCCTCCTACCCAGTGCTACGTCCTCCTGGATTAGACACAGACTGCTGCGCGGAGGAAAGAGCAGAACGCAGAATTACATTCTTTGCTTGATATTCTCTATTTCATAAAATTCAGATTCTTCATGATTGTGAAAACTTTGATGGCTATATTTAAAATTAGGTTTTGAGTTAGAGTTATCATTTAGCATTATGAGACCCTTATCTAATCCTATTCCAGCCGATAAATGTTAGAAGGCTGAACTAACCCTGGAGGCCTCTTTCCAGGCAGACTGGGGCTTTGTGTGTGGCAGACTAGGTTGTCTTTCTCTAGACCCCTGGGCTTGCGTTACTGCCTGTAACATTTTCTTTCAAAATTAAGAATTTATTTGTGTTGCATATTTATTTTATACAAACATCATTTGTGTAGCACTTTAATTCATATACAGATACTTTTGGGACCATTTCTCAACAAATTTTAAAATGTCTAAAAGATTTTAACTTCTGTGAGTCCTATTTGTGTAGCATGAAAGATATCATATCTGTTTTCTGACTTGTGTCTGGGCCTATGAATAAAACTATGTTTGACTCTGCGCTCTAATTAATGGAGTGCATTTTCCTGCCAGGTCTCTATTGGCAGCCTAGGATGGATCAAAGCCAAAATGCTAAACACACACACACAGAGAGAGAGAGAGAGAGAGAGAGAGAGAGAAACAAAGAGACAGAGATAGACAGAAGAGACATCATCAAATGGTGCTTAAGATGGTCATTCTGATAACAGCTTCATTACAAATGGTAATTTCTTCCATCTTCCTCTCTAAAGGCTCTACTTTGAATTATACTTAGACATAATGCGCATGGAATCTCCTTACTCAGTTACTTGTTTTATAATAATTTTGGATTCTGGGTTAATTTAAAACCTTTGTTGTTCAGCTGTATAAATTCTGGTAAAGGGTGTAGTTTTTACAATGAGCAGTATTAGTTTGTAGCGCAGAAGCTTATAGCTACATGACTAGGGCTGAACCTCTATAAATCTGAGCTTTCTTATCTAGAAAAATCAGAAACTTTAGTACCTGCCTCATGGTGCTATTGTGTAGATTAAATGGGACTAAGCATACACTTTAAAATGGTAGTTGGCTTTATTGCTATTATTAGAATGAAAATGTTAGGATTAGCTCCATGATGAGGACAAGGGGGTAGTTGTGTACTTTTTCTAACCTGGTAAAACTGATCATCAGCCCCATCTGACTCGGAGCTCCCAGGATCTCTGAAATATTTACAACAGTGAGGGAAATCCTACCCAGGATTTACAGTGGACAGGAGCATAGCTCGCTGTCTCTTTGACAGACACCATAGTCTGGATGTTTTAGTATGTTTACTCCTAAGTTGGAAAAAGTACATGTCTTGTCAAAGAACATAAAGTTTTGTATCTTATAAAGTGAAACCTGTCTTACAAAAGAAATATTAGCAATATCACACCTAAATTCAGGAATTTAGTGGAACAATATTTTGACTTAGAATAAAAGATAAGATATATTCTTGGGGGACGATGTCTTAGGCAAGCAGATACATAAGCAACTACAGATATGAATGTCCCAAGACACTGAATTAAGGTGCTGGGAATGGCAAAGAAGGTGGCGTGCAAGAGTTCAACATAGTCTTGAGCATAAAAGTTTGAAATGGAAACAATGTATCAATAGGGAAAATAATAAAATACATGTGGAGACTTCTGACACAATAGTGTAGTGATTGGACCATCCTAGAGCTTCTCAAACATGATCATGTGGAACTGCAGGTTCATGAAACTGTTTTCTTTTGAAAGCAAAGATCTCAGATTTACACTTCTTGATTTTTCTTACCAGTATGCAAAATGCTTTTGTCTCTGGAAAGTCAATTTTAGGTTTATGGAATATCAAAAATTCTATAGGACTTGCTTATGAAGTGAAAAATACTCTTTTAAAATAACAATAGAGCAAAAAGAGAAGGACCTGATTATGACATTTAAAAATTGACACATAATGATTGTACCTAGGTATGGGGTTCTATGTGATGTCTTCATACATTACATATTACATAATGCTTAAGTTAGGCTGAGAAAGAAATGTCTAAGCATATAGGATGAGCACATACTGAAACACTATTTTTAATGAGAACATTTGAAATCCTGTCTTTCAGTTTTTCAAAAATATACATTTTCATAGTCTGTCATTGCCCTATCATGCAGTAGCACAACAGAATGAATTTCTCTGAGCTTTAATTTGGTTCCCATTGACCAGACCTCTACCCAGTTCATCCCCAGCCCCTGGGAACCACCTTTACTATCAGCTTGTATGTAATCAAATGGTTTGGATTTTATGTTTATTAGATCTCACAAAATTTGTTTTTATGAGCCTTGTTCATTTCATTTAACATAACATCTTCTGTTTCTCTACATGTTGCCAAAAAATGATGGCATTTTATGTTCTCTTAGCTGGTTAGTATTCCACTGTGTTTATATACCATATTTCCTTTATCCTTAGTGAACACTTAGATTTTATTTTGTAGTCATTTTGAATAGTGTTGGAACAAACATTCACGTATAGATGTCTCTTGGTATACTGATTTCCTTCAGGTATATACAGAAGAGTAAAACTAGTGGATCATGTGGGAGTTTAAGTTTGCTTTTTCTTTTTTACTTGTGGTATTGGAGTGGAACTTGGGGTTCTCGTGCAAGTTGTGCAAGTGCTTTACCACTGAACTACATTTCTAGCCCTTGAATTTGTTGAGGAAATAATACCATTTTCTGTAATGGCTAAACTAACCTACATTAAAAGAGAACAACAATATTGTAAAAGGCTCTCCATAGTTGATAGTCTCACCTAATACTGATCTGTTGTCTTTTTGAGAGTATCTATTCTTAACAGAGTGAGGTTATAGCTCATCACAATTTTGAGTTGTATTTCTCTGACAGTGATGCTGAACATTTTCCCATATACCTATCATTTGCATGTTTTTGTTTAAGAAATATCTATTATATATACTTAGATCCATTGCTCTTTTAAAAATCAGATTACTTGGATTTTTACTATTGGGTTGTTTGATTTTATTATAGATTCTGGATATTAATCCTTTATAAGGTGTAGAGCTTTAAAACATTTTCTCCTACTCATAGTTTGCCTTTTTATTCTCTTGACTTTTTGTTTTTTGGCTGTGTAAATTTTATCTTGATGCAATTCCATTTAGCTGTCATTCTTTATTTATTTTGTTTCCTGTGTTTGGGCAAATCTTTGCCAGTCCAATGTCCTGAAGAATTACTTCTATGTTCTCTTCTAGTATATTCAGAGTTTTAGGTCCTACCTTTAACTGCTTAATGCATTTGAGCTCAGTTTTTTATATGGTGAGAGATTAGGACCCTGCTTTATTTCTCTGCATTTGAACACCTAGTTTTCCTAATACTAGTTCGTGAAAAGATGGTCCTTTCCCTATGTGTGTTCTTAGCACCTTTGCCAAAATTCAATTAGCTGAACCTGTAAGTTACTTCTTTTTCCCCATGTTTATGCCCTACTATATAACGTTATAGGATATTATGAGTCAGCGAGTATACTGCTTCTCCTTTTGTGCTGTTTGTTGAAGATTGCTTTGGCAGTTGGGAGTTCTGTGTGTATGTGAGTCTATATGACTTTAGGATCCTCTTTTCTATTTCTGTGAAGAATGGTGCTAGTATTTTTTACAGGGATTGCATCACATGTCTGGGTTACTTCTGGTGGTAGGAAAATTTTAACAATATCTATTCTTCTAATTCATTAACATGAGATATATTTTCATTTTTTGTGTGTCCTCTTTAATTTCTATCATTAATGTAGATAGATAGTTTAGCCTAGAGATCTTTCACTTTCATGGTTAACTTTATTCCCAGATATTTTGTTGTTTTCATAACTGCTATAAGTGGTATTAGTTTCTTGATTTGTTTTCAGATAATTTACCATTGTCTACAGACATGTGACTGATTTATTTATTTTTATTTTTGTATCCTGAAAATTTGTTGAATTAAGCTGTTAATCTAATAGTTTTTTGTGGCATCTTTGAGGATTTCTACACATAAATATGATATCATGTGCCAAAAATGACAACTTGGCTTCTTTGTTTTCAGTTCAGACGTCATCTATTTCTCTCTCTTGCCTGATTGCACTGGTAAGGACTCCTCGTACTGTGTGAAATGAAAGTAGTATAAGCAGAAATCCTTCTATGCATTGTTTCAGATCTTAGCCTTCAGATTTTCCCCATTCAGTTTGATATTAGCTGTAGGCTTTTTAAAATAAGGCCCATTTTTTTGTCCATGTATACTTCATCTATACTTAATTTGTACAGAGCTTTTACCATGAAAAAGTCACTAAATTTTACTAAATGTTGTCTGAAACTCATTAAAATTGTCATATATTTTCTGCCCTTTATTCTGTTAGTGTAACATTCTTTGACTTGCATATATAGTGCTGTCCTTGAAACTTTGGTATGGTTTCCACCAAATTGTGCTTTCCAATATGTTGATGAGAATTTTTGTATCATCTGGGTTCTTTAGAATTATTGGCCAGTATTTATTGTTGTTGTTGAGCCATTATCTGGTTTGCATATAAGGGTATTGCTGCTTTTGTGGAAAAAGTTTGGAGGAACTTTGCCTCTCCTTCAATTTTTTGACTAATTTGAGAAAAGTGAATATTAATTTTTTACCTTTTAATTTCCATTTTTATTAGCACATCTTTGCAGTATATGATTACAGTCCTTGCGGGGAGTTGGCACGTGTACAGAGCACATCTTAATTCTTGTATTTTATCTCCTCTTTCCTTCCCTCACACCGTGTCTTGCTCCCCTTCATTTTACAAATGATCTATCTCTTTGTTTACCATTATCTACCTTTTATATTGCTCAAAACATTTATATATGTTGGGTTTCTCATACATGAGAAGCATAATATTTAAGCTTGTGTGTTTGATTTATTTTATGTAACATTATGGTCTCACAGTGCATCTATTTTCCTACAAATGGCTCGAGTGTACCCTTCCTTACAGCACGGTAGTATCCCACTGTGTGTAAAGACTATACTGTCGACAGTGAAGCTCTCTGGTCTTTCATGAGAAATCTTTTGTGACTGATTCATTCTTATCAGTCGTTATTTCATGGCTGTAAAATTTAACTTAGATTTTAATATCTAAAATCTTAAGTAACATGACAAGAATATCTACATGTAAAAGTCTAGGAAATGTAAGTTTTTGTTACCATCTTTTATTCTCTGCTTTCTTACCCATTACCCTGAGTTATAGAATTTAAGCGTAATCAAGTTAAGAAATATATTCCAAACGTTATTCAAATTTAGGGACTGTTAGGAACCCCAAAGTCTCCCTCCTATCATAATTTTAGTTCAATACGTCTTTGGGGAAATCCTGATTTACATATTTATAAAACTTTGTCACATACATATATACATAAATTTTTATATATTCTATTAAATAACACATAACTATATAAACTGTTTACTCTTTGCTGTTTGCAAAAACAATGAGTAAACCTGAAATGAAGAACTGGGCTTTTTAAAAGTCAACTTTTAAGTTCTTTCAATTTAAAATAAAATGTGTTGTACTTATGCAAAAAAAATCTGTTATTGATGAATAAAATAAATTGTGCATGAATTACTGCCATTACCTCCTAACAGATTTTTATTCTAATGAAAAGTTTTTGGAACAATTTAATTATTCTTAAGCAATATTATAAGGTGATCATTGACAAATCATCATGTGAAATAACACAAACAAGTATCACAAGTCTAGGTCAGAGTAAAAATCTTTAATGAGGCAGTAACAAATTGAGATCATGAGTTTAAAGAAATTCCACTTGCCATTTGATAAAAGCTGATATTTAGCTATAGATCCTAAGCTGTGAAATACTTTCAGCATCCTTACTGTTTCTTCCTTTGCAGTGGAAGCAGGATACTGTCCTCTGTGGTGCCGTCTTCACCCACATCTGGATGTTAGGCCTCCCGACACATCTGGACTAAGGCCACTTTTTTTAATGTAAGACTACTTGGTCCTCAACAATAGGAGATGAAATCCAATTATTTAAAAAAAATGTTTTTGTGGGTTAAGCTGGCAGCAAGCATATATTGCTGCTATTTAAGATTTGTCAAGTGTTAAACTCCATAACCCTTCTCGCTTGTTCTTTCTCTTGCCTGACCTGGGTGTTTTTCATGAACAGTTAGTTACTGTGCTCTGTATTCATAGAATCAATTCAATATTTTCAAGTTGTCTAGAACCAAATGTGCACTAGAGTGAATCATTTGTAGGTTTTGAAGACTTGTAGAAAGAAAGAAATGAATTCAATATGCCTTGCAAAACATTTTTTTAAAGGATGCACTTTTGTTTTTTGGATGCTGTTTTGTTGTTAGTTTTTCTTGGATCAAAATGTTATCATTGATCTCAGAACAAAAATATCCTCTTGAAAACTTTAGGGGAATAGAGAAGTACTATTTTTTTTTTTTTTAAGAGAGAGAGAGAGAGAGAGAGAGGTGTGTGGCCAGCTCAGCCCACCAGGGGGCAAGGCTGGCTGGCATGTGGTGCTGGGGGATTGAACCGTGGTCCCGGATGCTTTGCTAAGCAGGTGCTTTAGACCACTGAGCCATCTCTCCAGCCCCGAGAAGTACTATTGAGAACTGCCTGAAGAATAACTGGCTGGCTTTTGCATGTGAACCACAGGACTTCTTTTAACAGTAGCCTTCTCTTTCTAATTCACACACACATGCTTGTGAGTACACTGGCTTTCGAAACTGTAGGGGTGACTAGCCACGTGAGTCTATGTTTTGTAGATGACGTGCAAAAGTGTCTGCTTTCTTACTTGGACAGAAAAGTTAGGCTTCCTAGTATTCCTCAAAAAGGAATTTGTCACATACAGATATACATAAATTTATATATTCTATTAAATAATATTAATTTAAAAAGTTAGGCTTCTTAGTATTCCTATAAGTTATATAGATCATAGAAGCATTAAAATCATATAGTAAATTAATTCTCAGCAATTAATATTCATTGACTGCCCAATCAACACATAGCACTGTACACTTTCCCTCTGACAGTGGTTCCATAAGGGGGCATTGAAAAGTTCAATAAACAAACAAAAATAAAGTAATACTCACTCAAAAGTCCTAATTAGTGATATCTCTTTTGAGAGAAGGTTTTCACCATAAAATTTTCAACTTGTAACCTGTGCTCTTTTTTAAAAAAAGAAATCCCAGTTTTTCAGACATGCATGGTGGCACATTCCTATAATTCCAACACTCTGGAGGCTGAGGGCAGGAGATCACCACAAATTCGAAGGCAGTCTAGGCTGCATAAATGAGTTCAGGGTCAGCCTGAACTGCACATTGAGACCCTGTCTCAAAAAAATCCTAATTTTTCAATCAATTTCTAAATTTTTCTGTTTCTTTACACATCACTTTAGTGTATTTCTGTTATGCTGAAACTCAAAAAAATACATGCTTGTATTTATATTTATAATGAATTTATCTTTTTCTGTAGTCAAGCTTAAGTGGCCTCCTTCTCACTTGCGTGGTCTGTCTCATATCCTGAGCTAAGCAGTGTCTGGTTTCCAGCCCTTGGTGTGACAACTAGTCAGTTTGGATGGATAAAAAGCCCAATGAGCTTAAAAAGCTTTCCTAAATTGTGAAGATGAATTGATATTTCCTGTTAGTCAGCTAAATACCTTAACAAATAAGAATTATTATTTTAATGAAGTCATTAAGATTGTTTCACTCTCTAGCTCCTACTCGATGATCCCTTAGACAACACATAATAGTAATAATCTCCTCTCAATTTTACCTAATCTGATGCTTAGTCAGATTAATTTGATATTAATTTTCATAACACAGTTTAAAATGGAAACAATTTAATCAGAGTTGAAGAATACTGAGAATGTCACAGCCTAATGTTGGGGAACATTCATAAAAAACAAACACGTTTCCAAGAAGTCAAGTCATTTGTGTGATACCATAATTTCTGGGCTGAGAAATGAAAGCAATGTCACATATAATCTAATGACATAATTTTGTTTCCAACCTTATCATTTCTCTTCTCTGCACTTAGCGAATACCAGCATTATTTCTTTGATATGTGAAGCCCTATGGGTTTATCTCCTCAGATCATTCCTAATTTTCCTTACTCAAATGTTCACTCACGTATGACTTGATTATAATAGTTTTCAAAGTTATTGTTTTGTTTGTAAAATAGAATTCATCATACAAATCAGTATTTCAAGTTTCTCAATGGAATTCTAAAGAATTGCAGAGACCTTGAATTTAGTCTTGTGCTAGATTAATATGGCACCAGTCAAATGAAAAGTCTCATTGTTAATTTTTTAAACAATATGAGAAAGTACATATCATTTCCTTTTCTTATCTCAGGATATATTATTCCAAGAATATTGTTGTATATTAACTGTATTAATTTTCTGTCATAAAATGTTGTCTCTTCCAGTTTGGAAGGGAAATTGCTATTTCTCTTAAAATTTTTTTAATCTGAATCCTTCCTCTCATAAATGTTATAATGTTTATTGGTTTATGATGCATAATAATTCTAGTTGTTTTAGGGAGTCAGTACATATAATCTTGATTACTATCTATAATATATATAATCTTGATCATTGCCCTTTAAATCATCTCTTGCCTTGTGAATGGCTGTGGTACTGGCATAAACGTGTGTGATGTATGCAATTTTTCATTTCATGTTTTTTCTTTTTGTTAGCATACAACCACACACACATACACAGCAAGCCACACACACACACACACACACACACGCACATCCTTCACAATGGTAGCCACTACAAGCCTGTGGTGATCCAGGGAAATTCTGGCCATAAGGGGACAGGGTATTTGGACGGCCCTTGAGAGAAGGACTTTTTCAGTGACAACCTTCCATGCACAGACCTCTGTGACTGCTAATATGCACAACAAAATTACATGAGAAGACACAACACCTCATTTCTAGGGCTCAGTTAACAAATTATTATTACAGCGATCAGCAATCAGACAACAACCAGCAGGAATAGAAGTGTCATTTTTTCATTATATTGTTGATAAAATGTGTAATTACATATGAGTTTATGAATTATTTTTTACTATCAACATTGATCATCTCCAAACACGAAGTGATTATAATTCAAGATTATAAAATTAATAAATGATTATTTTTTTAAGTCTTCCTGACAGAGAGGTTGATGTAAATGAACTATTTTTTTTTATTGTGCATTCTGCCAAGTTTAGTGTCGAAGATGATGGCCAGGGTTTGAAAACTCTTTCAACTCAGAGATTTTTTTTTTTGGAACCGGGAATTGAATTCAGGCCCTTGAGCTTGTCAGGGAAACACTTATTCTACTGAGCCATCTACCCAGCCCTGCTCTTTCAACCCAGAACTCCCTCAGATGTTCTTTTACAATCAGGGAGAAAAAAGAAAGCAGAGCCGCTCTGTGTCTATGGTAATGAAGGAAGGTCAGAACCCACAGCACACTGATTTTGGGAAAAGAGTTGGAACTTCTCAGAGAAAAAGGAAGA
Organism: Octodon degus; assembly: GCF_000260255.1. Lineage (NCBI taxonomy): Eukaryota > Metazoa > Chordata > Mammalia > Rodentia > Octodontidae > Octodon > Octodon degus. The sequence goes on along the minus strand of NW_004524612.1, from coordinate 1,216,452 downwards.
TAAAGATTATTAGGAACATTGACCTTGCAATCAACCGTAACCACACCTATGGTGAAACTGAAGCCTTTGTGGAACAAATACACGTTGTCCCTCAATAACTTCACAACTAAGAAGAATTTGAAGTATTTACCCAGAGATGAGAGGGATTTAATTTTAAATTATGGCAGCAACATCAGAGGCACACAATAAATTCTAAGCAAAGCCTCTTTCATGATTTATCTTTTTGCTTGATAGGACTGTAAATACTGCAGCATTTCTTGATTATATTAGTTCTACAGCACTCATATGAAAGATCACCTAAACGGTTACTTTAAAAAGTGACAAGCGTGCTAGTATTTCAAAGTGACAGAAATAAGAGGAAACAAAACGAGAAACAAGGATACGTTGCCACCCGCAGAGTATATTTATGAAGGTATTTACGAAGTGATTTTATTACTGTAGCCTATGCTCTACTATGCATGCTGTATCATAACAATTGCTTCTATTTATTAATGACATAAACTAAAATCAAATCATTCAATAGGTGAGTTTGATCAGCATTGAAATTTGTTACTAGGAGCCAAAAATGATTGAGTTTTACCCAAGTTTCAATAACAATGCTTCAATGTCACAAATGGCATCACATGCGTGAGCATACATGAAATATTGGTAGAAATATAGGTCTTCCAGTGGGATGTGCCTAAGGTGTAGTTTTACAGACCTGCTGAGCATTGTAGAAATTCTAATCACATATATATGTATACAGTAATTATAATCCAAATATATATGTATATATATATATATATGTATTTTCTGATAAAGAAATTTCATTATGTTTCTTTTTTGGGGAAAGGTGTTGATAATTAACTAGTCTAGAGAATAGAATTATCAATTAATAATATCGAGACACTCTTAGTGCTGGGGATATAGCTCAGCGGCACAGTGCCTGCTTGGCAAGTGCCGAGTCTTCAGTTTGATTTCTGGTACAAAAACTATTGAGAAATTCTTTAGTAAAAATTATTATTATTATTTTGCTTGAAGTAAAATTAAATTATAGACATAAGCACAAAGGATTCGGTTAAATTTAGTTATTCTTCCAATTGTTACCTTTAATTTTTCAAGCTTCTTTTATATAAAGCAGTTGTAATTCCTTAAAAAAATACAATAGTACGAAGTTAACTTATTTGGTCTAAAGAACAACTGAATGCAAACATTTGTTTTGTGATTTCACTGAATTAATTAGCTAACCGAGCTGACCTCGTTGTTTGCAGGAGTATCCTAATGCTATTTAGATATTGGGAGCTCGTAACCCATCTATAGGTTTCGTAAACTGGAGAGAAGAAAATGGAAGTCATCAGGAACGTAGAAGACGTGGATTAGACGATCGATAAGTCCCTTTCAGTTCTGACCTTCTATGCTTGTATGTCAGTGATTCAAATCACCACAACCACTTCGCTATCATCTGACCATTAATTTGTAGGAGCATATCTTCTTGACCTTTTAAGTCTTTATGTATCAAAGGACGGCTCTCACTGACTATACCAAAAATAAACTATGTTTAAGGGAATACTGGAAAAGCAAATTTGGTGCATTGTGATTTCACTGACTTGTGAGATCTGAAAACGTCTAACGCACAGAATTGGAAGGTAGAATGGTGGTTTCCAGAGGCTCCTGGATGTGTGGCGGGTACAAAGACAGCAGCTAGACAACAGGAATGAAGTCGCAGTGAGTAGGAAGGATACGCACTGGTGTCCTTCCACAGAGCAGAGTGACAAGAATTAATGTTGACACATTGTACATTTCAAAATGGCTGCAAGAGAGGAGTTTGAAGGTTTTCTCCTCAAAGGAATGCTGAACATTTAGGTGACTGATACGTAAATTAGCCTGAGTATGGGTATGTGCATATTGAAACGACACCTTGTACTTCATAGACATGCACTCACCTATTGTCAATTAGAAAGAAAATAAGAGTTAAAAATAAATTTTTGTTGTGGATTTTCGACTAGTAAAGGGTGCACCCTTTCCACAATTCTCCTCTTAATATCTTTATGTTGGCCATCAGTTGTGCATGCTGGCATTCTCTAATACATTTTAATATGCCACATTTTGACTTTACTTTTACATGAGAAAATTGCCATAGTTGGCACATAAAGATACGTTTCTTAGGGAAATGTGGAGTAAATTTTTATTTACTTTTTTATTTTCAAACCATCTCTGCCAGTGAGCTATGTGAGATCCCATATGTTGTGCGCTATTTAAAGAGAAACTGCTCTTGATTTTTTCACACCTGAACTACCTGCTTCAGATGTTCCAAAATGTGGCTACCTAAAAATGAGCTGCAAAATAGATATAAAATTATGTTGGCATCAATCGCTGATGAAAAAAATAGTCTTTACAAACATTTTATCACACCACTATAGATTAAAAAAAGCTACCACATTTGTTAGTTACTAGAGAGCCATTTAAATTATCAAGTGAACGGAGAGGCTTATTATGTCCTTTTGTTTTAAGTTGAATTGGCTTCCACAGTGAATAGCTACACCTGGCTGTGTGCTTTCTAAGACCTTGATTTTCCTCTGTAACATTTTTAATTGTAGCAGTTATTTACAATTCTTAACATGAACTTATTTACCATGACAAACGCGTGTAATATCAGTTTTGTGATTTGCGTCTCTTGTAGGCATTAGGTCTCCATAGAAATTCCAACACGTTCCTGTTTCCCACTGTGCTGAAGAAAATGGGAGCCACGCAGGCCCTGACTACACACCTCATCACACAGTCTCCCTGAAGTCGGGCTCCAGCAGGTGCAAGCTCAGACGCACAACATCGATTAAATCAGATTCTACCCCTTCAGGATTTTACTTATCTCAATCTCCAAATCAGGATATTGTTCTTGGATATCTTTCTAATGTGAGCATATTTTCATATACATTTCTTCTTTTTAAAAAGCATGACTTACATGAAATTCTATCAGCTCTCACCAATAAAAAGTATGGAAACAATTTGCTTGACCTATGTACACAGTGATGCTGTAGTCACCAGGCTAAATCACTGCCGAGTAATATTAACTGTTTTCCCAGCAACAAATAACATAAGGTCATTTCTGAGTATGCCAACTTTATAGGAATGTCACCGTATACATTTACAAAGCATCATAATTTTAAATCTGGAGAATGACATGCAAAAATTTGATGATACAAATTCATGCCTAAAGAAGAAACAAATATCCATATACTTCCAAATTGAAATTAATCATTCAGTAACAATTTCTTATCAAATAATAAAGACTAATCCAGGAGATGTGTCAGTTTTAGAGAGGCCCTATTGATTCTTAACCCTGAATTTAATATAAAATTACATTCTGTGACATAATGAAATCACAGCTCTATGCATAAAACTATTATAAAGCAATGCTGACACCTACAGAGAATGTATGCAAATATTCAAGTTTAATTGACATATATTTTACTGATGGATGCTAATACCTTAAATGACAACTGTCTTGATATGCAGAAACCAAGACAACTGAAGTTTGATGTGTATGTGTGCAAAGGGGTATTTAACTTATAACAAAGGTATTGATGACATCATTCATTCAAGAAACTTCACTGCTGTAACATTATTTCACTGTCAATGTTTTCACAAAGCTGAAGCTTGCCTTAATAGCTCCCTTGCTATGCAGACTCACCTGCTGTGATCCAGGGATACACACTGAAGACAGCAAAAAACAAACTAAAATGTTTATTTTTTTTTCTCCCATCTTTTGGTAATATATCTAGTAAAGTAAGAGAATTATTTTTCTTTCTCTGGGATATCTAAGATAGAGTATTCTAGAATATATACTTGGACCCCAGGGAGAGGCACAAACTACTTTTGCCCAATATTTTCTTTGCTGCTTCTTCTACTCTCTACTGAAGAAAAATTAGTCTCTAATTAATTAAATTACAATGCAAATTTAGCCTCGTGAATATTTTTTTAAGTAAACAAAACTCATTATCCTCAATGAGTACTGACTGAAGGAAGACAAAAATCATCTTGTATTAAGTAAAAGTTTATGGAGTGTTATTAGTCACATAAAAAATGAGCTGTAGTAAAAAAGTCTTTGATTGTCAATATTTTAACAAAGCTGAAGCTTGCCTTGATAGCTCCCTTGCTATGCAGACTCACCTGCTGTGAACCAGTGACACACACTGAAGACAGCAAGAAACAAACTAAAATGTTTATATACTGAATAACTGCCAGCAATTCTGTCAGAAAATGTCCAACTTATTTTCAAAAAAATCTACCAATAACTTTAACGATGAAATTTCACTATCCATAAACAAAAATTGCAAAACTTTATGAAGAGACAATAAAATTACTTAAATGAATATAAGAGGTACTTTTCTGAAAAGAGAGCAGATTTGACAACTACTTCCTAATTTATAGCATAGAGCTGTGATTTCATTATGTCACAGAATGTAATTTTATATTAAATTCAGGGTTAAGAATCAATAGGGCCTCTCTAAAACTAACAGATCTCCTGGATTACATAATACATAAATATTTCAAAAAAATTCATCATGAAAGTTTTATTTGCTTATATTTTTAAAAATTCCTTAAAAATAGTTAGGAGCACTTTTAATAAGAAGACCAACAAGATAATAGTACTAACAAATAATTATTTACTTAGTAAAATGTGCATTCCGTATTATGTAACATATGCTATATTAAATTTATTCAGCATAGAGCCACAAAGTTAGAACAATATAGATGCGACAGAATATGTTACTTTAAAATACACCAAGCACTGGCCGTGACTCATCCCCATGGCTGACACTGACAAAGGATCTACAAAGTGCAGTACAGGGTTACAGGATAAATCCTGAGGGGTCTTGACTGGCCTTATCAGATACAAAAGTTGCATTTCTTGTTATATAGGTCTTGCTTTTTCTTGGTCTTAACCATCCAGCAGAAAAGTATAAAAATGAGGTATACGAAGTAAAGTCATATTAATATGCTAAGCTGTAAAAGGCTCTAGTCAACAACTTCTGCGGACAACCCACTACTATGTGGACTACTGGACTGTGTTGGATTGTTTTGCTGAATTCAAGCACCTATAGTATTTAGATGCTAATAGAATACCTGCCTCTGACAGGACTGAACTGGAGAGGGAGGATACAGAGGAAGGACCATTTTGTATCTGTATATACAGAATAGTTAGGATAGATGTATGGCTGCTTTCGCTTGGTTCAATGAGAGGAAGGATTTGTAGTAGTAGTGTTTGGACAGGATGTCCTGGCTGCTTCTTGTGCTGTGGACGACTGCTGAGAAGATAACAATGTATAATGTATTAATTATTGAAAATGTCCTATTAATCAGCTTGGAAAGTGTCTCATTGATATTTGTTTCTCAATAAAATGAATTAAAAAATAATTTGTGTCAATAATCATGTAATTCTGAAATGGCAGACCAATGAGAATGGTGAAAGATTTACAAAATGTCTTAAAGTATAGAGAGTTTTATATAAATAAAAATTACTATTCTTTAAAAAAAATAGGCTATGTAATTCCAAACTGTAGTGAAAGAAGTAATACTCATTAAAATAGTTATCAGGAAAATTGATTTCCAAGTTTATTAAAATGGCAAAAACATAGAACATACATAAAGTGCACTATTATCTGATCTTGATATATGAACATGTTTTTAAGTAAAATATGTTCAAAAAATAGAGTAGGGCTGGGGAGATGGCTTAGTGGAATAAACGCTTCCCTGGCAAGCGCAAGGGCCTGAGTTCAAGCCCTGGTTCTACCAATAAATAAATAAATAAATAAATAAATAAATAAATAAAGAATAGTTAACTTGAGATTATGAAATAAAAATTGTTGTATTTAGAAATATATTGCAGGTGCTAGGAAATAAATAAATAAATAAAGAATAGTTAACTTGAGATTATGAAATAAAAATTGTTGTATTTAGAAATATATTGCAGGTGCTAGGGAGCTAGCTTAGTAGACTAAAAGCTTGCTTGGCAAGTGCAAGAGTCTGAGTTCAATCTCCGGTTCAGAAAAGAAAAGAAAAAAATATATATGTATGTGTGTATATATATTATATATACATATATATATATGTATATATATATATATCTTGCACAAATTTTTAAAAATAACAAAGTTGAGGCTACTTGAAATGATTGCTTAAAAAATCCTTAAAAAGAATTTTTAAAAAGTTAATTTGAAAACAAGTCAAGGATTATTAAGTGAGATCATAAGAAGAAATAATGCAAATGTCTAATAAGTAAAAGAAAAATTGTTTACTACACTCTTTTTGCCAACATATAACTCATATTCCAGGAAACTACTGTCACACAGCCTGTTGTGAGTTTATTTACTCCAGTGGGTATAACTCTCTTTCTCAATTTATTATGTCAATTTCTACTTATATTTTAAGAATCATGTAAAATGTGTTATATGATCTCTTTCTAATCTGCATAAACAAAGTGTTCCCTTATGCTGAACTTAGTGGCTTTTATCCTTAACTTTTTTACATTTACTACATACCTGGCTGTATTTTGCAAACTTAATGTCTTACTTTGTCTTCTAATTGTAAGTTAAAAAAAAATTGTAAGTTATTTTTATCAAAGGTGCATCACTTTTTATTTTCCCATCTTTGAAATATCTACCATGTTAAAAGCAGGGCAAAGTAAAACAAATACAACAAAGACAAGACAGTAAGCACAATCAGTGGCAGTTCGACAAAAATAAAGACATTAATACATAAATATTAAATTTCTTCTGCTACAACAAAGGAGGTTTTTTGTTTTTTTCTTTTTGGCTGGCTCAGGATGCCTTCAGGGCAGGTCTGGTAAGGCTTGAGGATCTGGGGATCGAACCACAGCATCCTGATTGCTATGTTGAAGCAGTCACTTAAACAACAGAGCTAATGGGCAGGCCCCTATAGCAAAGGAATCCTGTTTCTTTCCCATGCTTATAAGGCTTTTGGAGCAGCTAGTAATATTTTGGTACAAAGACAGCCTTAACACATTCCAAATGGAAAACATGTGCAACACCACCTCCTTTTGATCACAACATAAAATTTTTTAAATCTTTTAAAAAATATCTTTATTTATTTGGCACAGGGTCTCACTATGCAACTCGGACTCAGTAGTGATCCTCCTGTCTCAGCCTCCCCAGCTCTGGGATTACAGGTGGGCGCCATGGCGCCCAGTCTTGGTGGCCGGCGGTTCCAGGTCAGCAAGGCCTGTGTCATCAGGGATTGAACCTGGCTCCTTGAACTTGCCAGACAAGTGTTTAGACCGCTGAGCTATATCTCCAGCCCCATGATTTTTTAAAAATTAATATTGGAATACATGAAGCAAATTTTATAGTTCAGGCATTTGGAAGTTGGGAAAATAAAAACCAGGCAACTAAAATAAAATTATTGAGTGATTTTGGTAAAACAGGATAAAATTACAGTAAAAATATATGACCAGAAATCATCAAAATGAGAAAAATATTTAAACCTGATGAGATTTGGATTGGGATGCAGCTCAAGGGTGGATACCAGCTTGATGCCAAAAGAAAATAAAACAGAACAACTTTGTAAAATACTGTCTTTTTTTTCCCCTAAAAAAGTATTTACTGTTGTTATAGGAAGTTACAGAGGTTTAATTTGCTCAGTATCCATTTCAGCTTTCAATTAATGTGGGCATTCTGAATGACAGACACTAGAAAGCCAAAACATACTTTTACGTAAGTTCCTTATAAATGAAATTTTAATTGCGAAATTGATTTGGTCAAGAGATACACCCTTGTGATTTCCAAATATCAAAATAGAATATCAGTATTCTAGTAAAATATTACTGTGGCCTATGCAAGTTTAAATCTTCTAGTATTTATATCTCAAAAAGCAAAAAGAAGACAGGCAAAATTAATTTAAAAATGCATTCATTTTATACACAATATACAGTACTGCTTATACTCAATATATTTTATTTTTATAATGTCAGTATTTAAGAATCGTGCTATTTTCCCCTCTCTATTTCCTCTCCTCCCCCTGCCTTGCAGAATGGAATGCATCTTCATCTTCACTTTCCAGCACATCTCTCGTGGATCAGCCACGTTTCAGACGCGAAGTGTCCACGTGAGCCTGCCGACTGATGCTGGACAGGAGAGATATCAAAGGATGGAGGCCAGGGAAGCATGCTCCTGCCGCTGTGCATTTTCACCTGCTGGAAACTACTCCTGCGACGGTGTGCTCTGTCGGTCCACCCGCAAGTACACGCAGGAGTGAGGTAACCTCCTGATTTCTGCTGCAGAGCTGGGGCACCTGGGCTTCAAGTTCACGCTTCCGGGGCCGGCTGCCCAGCTGCTCCCCTCTGACCACGCGAACAGCCTTTGGCCAACCTATTTTACAGCCTTCTGTGAGCATGCCCGGAGTAGGACCAACTGTCTTTCAGGCCAAGGTCTCCCACCAGCATGCAGTGCCACTGGGGTCGAAACACCTAAACTAGAACGTTTTTGTTTGTTGTAGCCGACCTACAGACGTAGACTACATCTTAAGTTTTCTCATGGCTGAATAAATGGAAATAAAAGAACCGAAGATTTAAAAATAGACATTTCAGTAAAATGAGGAACATAAGGAAAGTCATGAAGAAAAGAAAACTATCTTTCTGACAAATAAAGCAAAATCAGAAATCTATAAAATTGGGAATGGTGAACAATAACTGAACTAAAATTATAATAAAATACTGCACACATAAAGGTTTATAAACATGAAAATTTTCACAGAACACCTACATGGAGACCGTGAAGTTCTAAGAAAACTGAAATGATCAAATTTCACACAGGATGGAGAGAAAACCTAAATATTCATGAAACATGAAGAAACCAAGCCTGTGAGATGATGGAGAACCGTCTTTCTAAAAAAGAACTTCCATCACTGGAAAACACGTTTTGTTCTCAACTGCATATAGATGTACCAGATGGGAAAATGTTGAGAATCAGGAGTGAGGCTGGCATCTTCAAATTCTTTGTGTTCTGCACTGCTAGCCCTAGCAACTGGACCACTTTACCCTCAGAAATTTTAATAAAAGGTAGCAGAAAAAATTCATAATTTTAAGTGCTAAGTAGCACTATCTAAGGGTTTGAAAAAGGATAAACACTTGATTTTTGTTGTAGCAATTTGGTTAATATACAGCAGAATAGCAAATGTTGTATAGGACTTTATGGACCAATAGAAACAAAATCTTTTCTCAACTAAAGACCATTAAGTTGAGCAGACCTACCCAGTGAGCTAACTAACAAAGTAGCTGAAAATTATTAAAGAAAGGAAGTGGGACAACTAGCATGTGGTTTATAATGTAGAAGTTGAATTTTTCTGTTCATTGATTATGAAGAAAGTAATCATGTGGATCCACATCTTTCCAACGTTGTATTCATGGAAGGATCAGTAAAATGAAATAGAAAGTATTCAATTGTGTTAAAAATGTATACTTGACATTTTACTCGTAGTTTTTCAATAACTCAGCCACTTTGGATTTCCACGGCATACAGATAAGGAGCCGCTGTGTTACTATTTCTGTACTATGAAATCATACGTTTCATGAGCTCACCAATCCTCATCTTCTGTCTTACGCTATGGGATGTATAACAAAGTGCTAGTGAAATTGAATTGGGAAATAACATAAAATTGAATTTACTTTTAAGCATTGGCTTACCATGAGTATCAGACTTTTCATAGAGCAACACACAGTAGCAATAAGCAGCAAATTCTGCCTTATCATGTTTGAATAGCAATTAAACTTCTTCTCCATTTCTCTGTTAGTAATCAGGGAATCCCTGAGTGACCAAGCTTGCTGCTGGCATAAGATGGCGAGTTATTTATGTGAGTGTTAGATGCTCTTGCTTAGTGTTTGGTTCTATGAGAGAACCAGACTTTCACTGTCGCCCTTCAATGTGGAGACACAGCTAAGCGATGTTGCTACCAATGACAAGCAGTAAAGCGCAAGTATTTTGGAACATTTACATGTTACATTACAAAGAATCCATGACAAATGACTCAGTCATCTTGTTGTCCCAAGGGAGTCACTTAAAGAGAAGAATGAAGAACATGAATATAGCTAAGATGCTTACCCACCAGACTAGCAGATCTAAGGTATTAATGGAGTTTCAATTCTTTTTGGAATGAAAGAACTGTACAAGATTATAAGTGATCATTTCTAATTGCCTTGATTCTGAAGATCAATCCAGATAAAGCATAGTTAAAACATTCAAATCGCATATATTAAATGTAATTCTTGATTTTATATATCTTTCTTGTATACATTGCTTAAATTATATTCCCCAATTTATTAAACTTGCTTTTCAAAAATAACTAATTACAAAATTGGAAATTAGCCCAATGCCACAAAATATAATAGGACAAAAATAATATAAATCCTGGGCTGAGAATTGGATGCGTGTCAGAAAGTTTGCAGATTTAGGAGGACCTGGCTCGGGTCCTTGGTACCAGATATACTACCACCACCACCATCATTTTTCTTCTTATCACTCCACTTAGTTGAAAAACAAACTTTAACATATTTTTAAAGTTCCAGAACTAGCTACCCTAAATTCTTTACGTGAGAAAACTCCAAAGTCAAAAAACTAAAGCTAAAAGAGGAAGAGAAAAGAAAGGGTGGTAAGGAGGAATGAAAGAAGAAATGAGGGCCAGGGAGATAGCTCAGAAGAATAAGCGCTTGCCTGGTTTAATTCAATCCCCAGTACCACAATAAATAAATAAATAAATAAAATGAAGCATAAAAGAAAAAAGAAATGAAAGTTAGAGTAAGAAGGGGAAAGATAATAAAAGCAACAAAATCACATGACTAAATTTAAATAATACGGGCCAGGGAGATGGCTCAGTGGAGTAAGAGCTTCCCTGGCAAGCACAAGGGCCTAAGTTCAATTCCTGGTTCCAGGAAAAAAAAAAATTAAACAATTCTTTTTGTAGTTTATTGATTGGTTAAATAACAAGGGATCTTTTCAGTATATAGGTAAAGGCTATCAAATGAAATATTTAGGTCCTAATGAAATTACCTTCATTCCCAAATCTGAGACAAATTATATCTATAGTAATAAGTTGATACATACATATATATATATATATATATAAATAATTCTACTCAGTTACATAATGATAGTACTTTTATATTATTATATATTCATGTGAATATAAACAACAGTATATGAATATACATAATTATTATTTCTTAAAAAGTGATCCCTAGAAGTTTTTGCAGCCTCAAGTCAAATACACCACTCTGGAAGATATTTAGTACATGTATACACATATATCATATACATATATATTTTATGTATGTTAAATATACATGCATATACTATATAATAAATCTCTACTTTTTTTCTGGAGAAATCTTTTATTAAACTAGTATGTTTTGGAACATTTTATAGCCCTATGGAATGTGTATGGAAGGCTCAAATGTTTTGTTTTTGGTGCTCAGAATTATTGAACTCAGGACCTTGAGCTTGCCAGGCAGGCCCTGAGTTACACCTTCGGCCCGGGGCTCTGGCTGTTCATGTGTGGATAACACTTATAATTTTCATAGCTACAGTAGTTCCAAAGGTTGAAAAGCTATACATATGTAAGTGTAAATGCCATCATAAGTATTATTTATACCAAATACCCTACTTCACACCCTGCCTTACTATGGTCATACGTTGACCAGGAAAGGATTAAAATATAAAAAGTTATAAAATAGAGATCAAGTGTGTGGCAAGGCAAGGGATTAATAATCACAGAAGCTCAAAAGAGAGAATATCTTCCACATTTATCCTACAGATTAAATAAAGCTAAAATAAGCCTTCTGATGGGGAACAGAATTTACAAAGCACGAGAAGACACAGAAGCATATTTGTTTATTCCTCTTTCATTCTATTCTCTATTCTGGTCCAAGACATGTAACACCTCCTCAATTCTTCCTTCTTCACTGGATATGAAGGTGTTCATTTTCTTTCCATTTATCCCCCAGCAACAGTACAACGTTCTATCTGAGTGATGACCACGCATTGCACATCTATCTGTGCCTGTGTGCTACTGTTCATAAATACACATGGATCTTAACTATCTATACACCATTGTGAAAGGTATTCTTATGACAAGGACATGTTTTAGTAAGAACAATATACCAGGTGCTGTGTTGCATACACTGCAGGTTTAAATCATGATATCCTTACTTACACCTTAGTTAACTTATTTATGGATTTATGCTTGGCCCTGAGATTCATTTAATATCTTAATGTGAAAGTGTAATACTACTATCTGTAGTATTAACTACAATGTAGTGTAATAGACCTATTCTAAAATTTGTAAAAAATGTTTATTGTAAAGCAAGTATCACCTAACTGTCCTGTTATTAAATTGCAATATAGAGAAGAGATACGTTACTTTTTTCCCACTAAAATTCATTTCAGATTTTCTTTCATTTTTTTGGCCACTTTTTCCTTTCATTCCTTATTATCTTCAGTGTAGTTATGGTTTAAGTTCTTCTAATGATTAATGAAATTGTTAGAAAACTTCAGGAAAAAATTTAAAGTTATTTAAAAATCTTTTCAACTTCTGAAATGTCAATTAATGTGATCTAGAAAAATTTTTTAAAAATATTCTATGAGTCTAGCCGAGGTATTGGTGTTCTCTGCAATTCCTGTAGAGATTCAGACTGGACAAGGAGATTTATGTCGGCTGACAACTTCTGGTTCTCACTAGAGGTCGCAGGATGTCAAAAAACTGGCCAGCCAACAGGAACACAGCTGCCAACGTTTGTCTGTCTGTATAAAGCGTGCTCCGAACAGGCTGGGGAATGCCTCAAACAGCAGGCCAGTTTGAGCGCCGGACTCTCCTGTGCATTAGGGCCAATTAGTGCCTTTTTTCCTGCTCTGCTTCTTTCTTTGAAATTAAGAGCGTTAGTGCTGTGGGGCCTTTGAGGGCCCAGTAGGAAAACAGGATCTGAGGGGTTGCTCTAACATTCTCCAGAGCAATTGCTGCCATACAGTTAGGGTCACGAGAAGGCTTAGAATACTGCATTTTCGTCCTTTTATGAAGTGTTAGGGACGTTTAATTACCGTCACAGTCAATATCACAGCTTCAACACTTACAAAATCAATATTTCCTTAAGAGTTTTAATCATTTTGCTTGCAGAGGGGGTGATGTGGGCTTTTCCTTCCCGCACTTCAGCAGACTCCATGTATATATTAGCAGACTCCACTGCATATATTAGCAGTCCCCTGGCAATCTTAGTTTTCAAGCCTCATCCTGAAACTACTTTATTTTGTGCTTTAAATATTCAAATTCTCATATGAAGCTCATGTTTTTAATCCTTGCTCATTGCATTAGCTAGAGTATTGATAAAACAAAACAATGCCAGAAACACATACAAAAATCTCTCACAGTTACCATAAAGAGTACCAGTACAAGTCCTTAGCAGAACGATCACACGGAAAAATCATTCTGATAATTTACCACTCAATGTGTAACATGGTTCAAGGATCATTATTATGAAAAAATACATTATGAAAATTTTCATCTTTGATAGAAATTCAGATGCCCGAAGTCATCTCACGAACTCCAACATAACCAATATTATTTATTCTATAGTAATTGATGTTTGAAAAATACAATTTAATATTGCAATAAAAGCCTTATTTAGCTAACCTTAAATTTATCAACACACTATATTTTCACATGTATTTTTGGAGAAATTATTAGAAATATCTTGGAGACTGAGGTCAGAACAGTAAAATTAATTTAACTAGGAACAAAGTAATTTAGAGCGGTAGGAAAAGTAATTTAAAAACTGGTTCACTCTATGTGCTTGCTTGTATATTCAAGATCCTTAACTAACATGCATATCCTCTATTTTATGAAGAATTTCTTGTAATATGGTAATTTTATTTATCCTTTGGTAGACTGTTCTATGGGGAGGCATTTATATACAGGATTATTAGAATAAAAGTGGCTAATAAAATGTGCTGCTACATGTTGAATTAATTGCTCTCCTAATTGCTTTCCTGTTTTACTAGTAATTGAAAGCACACAGCTTCAGGTTCTCTGCATGTGCTCTGATGATTTTAAAAGAGTAAACCATAAACTTTGCACTGGTTTTAAAGACAAAGATATGATGATTTCCATTGCTTATCATAACTGTTACTATAGAGCAAGAAAAAGAATTAGATTTTTTAAGTAGTTTTCTTAGAAATGTCCAAATCTTTTGTATTTTTTTCTTGGACTTATGAGTGTTGATCAAAAGATACAGTGAATGTTTAAATTTTTAAAAATATATTGCGGTAAAGACACATTGCCAAGAATGAAGGAGTAAATGAGTTCAAAGTAAGGTGTAATATTTTTAATATTTTGAAGGGGCACTAATGGTAGTGTGACTTTCTCTATAATAAATTTTAAATTTAGATATTAACTGTATTTTATGATCACCTTTCACTGGTCATCTATTTATGGTAATTTCTGTCAAATAAACACATAAAAAATTGTAATGTGTTCTCATCCACCTTATTCACGGGATCTGGCACCACGTGACTTCTGTTCTTCCACAATGTCAATGTGAAAGGTAAACATTTTCAATAGATTCAGGCAGCGAGGCGACTGCGACTATGAACAGCTCAACTGAAGACCTTCAGGAAAGACGACTCCAAGTGCTGCTTCCCAACACGTTAAGGCCGATAGCTGTGTTTGAAGTAAGATGGCTATTTTGATGACATTTAACAGCAATGTGTCTTTTACTATAAAAAGACAGGCGAGGGTCCTCTGTCACTCTTACACAGGAGCCAAAGAAAGGCTCAGTCTTACTAATGAACTGTGACCTCAGCTCATAAGGGGTGGTGTTTTAGAGATGCGGTCATGATGAAGAAATAACTGGGAATAGCCTACTAGATTCGTGTAAACTGAAATCAAATTCTTAGGAAATCATCTAGAAATGTCAGCACTTTCCCACTAGTGAAAAATTAAAACACTACACCCATCTGAAATAGCTAGATAACTAGGGATCAGAACTTTGCCTGAGTAAATAGCTGTTGATAACCAGGCTGTCCTGTGCACATGGGTGAAGCAATAGGGGTGTGCTAGGACTTTCCTGACCTATGAGATAATTAGAATCTGCTGTTAAGACCCCATAACAGTTCTTCTCTGGCCCAAATACTTCCTTCTTCGTTTATAAAACCTTTTCTTTTTTCTTGGTTATGAAACTGTAAGTCTGAATGAAATCTGTGCCCCGAAGATGAAGAAGAAAAACATGAAAGAAATTGTTCCCTTGAGCTGTGTGGCTAGCTGAGAGCAAACTATGTTCACCCAATTTAGCGGCCATCAGTTAATGTTGTTAAAGGGCTTTGAAGCTGAAAAGTAATAAATACACAAATAAACACACTTCAGATGGTTCATATTGATTGGAGGCTGGTTTTATAGTGTGAAACTATTGCATCACTGGTTAGAAAAGCCACCCAAAGTAAGTTATGATGCCTGAAGATGAAGGTCAAGGTCATGAATTATTGCCACCAAAAAGCCTAGTGCAGCTTACAGAATACATCTGGCTGGGTCCCGGAACTAAGCCCACAGCATAATGGAAAGTTTAGAAATGTAGCAAAACTAGTGTTCAAGTGCAGCTGCATATTATGAATAGAGTTAAATAAGTTATAAAATAACTTGGTGATTTTACAATGCATCATGAAAATGAAGTCAAGCAAGCTATAAATATATACCGACCCATTACCCAAAAGCTAATTCAAAGCTGTAGTGAACAATGTCAGCCTCTTCAATTTGAGTCATCTATGTACATTGTTCTTTACCTCCTGAGTACTGGAAGATGTTTACTCTGAAGAGTCCAAGCTATCAGAAATTTATTTTGCAAAGGTAAATTAATAGAATTAGGAATGGGGAATCACTATTATTTAGACATTTAGTTATTTATGGCTGGCGAATAGAAAGGAGAGATAGAATTGTGAAATGAATGAGTCCTGTTATGAATCTAAGTATTTTCCTTTTTTAGTCTTCATCTTTTTTAGCTACAAAGAAAAATATCATGCTTTTTGCCAATCATTTCATACACACGCAACAGAACTTTCAGAAGTAAGTTTCCTTCAAGAGTCTGATTTAGTTTTTCATGGCCATTCAACATTTACAGGAGAGAAAAGAGGGGAGGACGTTAGACTGAGATTTTGCTCGGTGCCTGGGTCCATGCTGTGTGATATAAACCTGTGATATGCTTGTACCGCATAACTGTGTGGTGTTGTACCTGAATTTAAGTGACCATCAGAGATCTCTGTGCTAAAGATCTGGAGTGACAGTATGGGAACACGGTTGAATTTTAGGGTGGTAGGGCCTATTGGGAGGTCCTTGGGTGACTGAAGGCATGACCTTGACCTTTACCTTGACCGTGGTCTCTGCGCCCTTGTTCTTTCCCTCTTTTACCTCCTCAATCACGAGATGAAAGTTTTCTCTTCCCATCCGATACACTGCCTCACCACAGGCACAAAAGCAATAGACTCAGTTTTCACTAAGACTGAGTGGACTGTGGACCAAAATAACCCTTTTTCCTTATAAACTTACCATCTCAGGTATTTGGTATCATGATGGAAATCTGACACATGAGACCAACATTTTATTTCAAAGATAGAAAACTCAAACTGAGAAAGCATAATTGCCCAAAGATATCTAACAAGTAGAGTAACAAAGATTTAAGCAAGTTTTCCAACAGGGGACACTGATTCTATTCTAAATATATAGATTTTTAAAATTATTTGTATTCATATTCAAATGTTAAATATTTCCAGTGATGTCACTATTACTTAAAATAGTGAAATTGAGTTTGATTTAATTTTTGAGAGTAAAAATTTTATTTTGCTTCTAGGGTGTACACACTACTTTGTAAAATGTGTGCATGGAAATTATGTGGCTTCTGTCCTCAGTAAAAGAAATGATTTGCATGTAAGAGGGCACTTAGGGCTAGACAAGAAACCCAGGGGGTCAGGAAGGATATAATGCACTGGGGTGTAAGGACAGATAGGCCTTAGGTGGGACTAGAGGCTGCTGGATGCAGTCAGACACAACTCTTCACTCCTCACTGTGGTCAGCAATATGGGCATAACTGCAGCTCCTGCAGGGTGGGCACCTCAGAGAGGCAGGACCAGGCAGAGGGTAGGAGATGGCAGAGTAGAATGTGCATGAGTGACTCATTCATTTAAACCTTTATTTCCTATCTTTAAGATAGCAGAAGATTGTCAAAGGCTTTGGTGAGTGACTGATCTGAAAAATGGGCCTGTTGAAGTCTGGACATTCCTTTCTCATAAGAAGCTGATACTACTTTATTATTACATTTTTGAAATTGTAATTCTTATTGCATTGTAAGTACAGTAGATGGTACATCTTAATCCAAAGCTCCTTGTTTACTTTAATCCATAAAGCAAATAGAGCGAAGTAAAACCATGAAAATAAAAGGCAACTTTGAGCCTCACAGTGGTGGTATGGTGGAGAGGGAGAGAAATACAACAGTATTAAGGAGTCACTGGAGACTTAGCTTAGTGGCCTGTAGTTAGCCCAGACTCCAAGAACCTTATAAACAGGAAAAATTAATCTTCTATTCCACCCAGGGGAAGTGTATAATTTTTCTTTAATCTACAAACAAAAACTTGTACATTTAGTGACAAAGTAAATATTGCCATCCGCTAACTTTTTCATGACACTGTACTTGTTGCTTAGGAAAGAGTAATCAGGTCAGATTTTGATCGAATGCCATCCTAATTATCAAGATTGAGGGCATCCTACAGCAGCGATATATAAAATAATGTGACATAAAAATTGTAGCCTGAACTTAAAAGCAAACTAAACCAAAACAAGAAAGAAAATTTACAAGGCAAAGTTACTGAGGCTTGGAGACTCATCTTTTCAGGTGAAAATATTTGAGCTCTCTAGTTCCACTGGAAACAGTGGCCTTAATGTATGGGAAGATTTTTTTAAAGCTTTGGAGTATTACTACGTTGCCAATATTTGCTGTGTTTGATGGGCAGATTTGCCACTTATGATGACAATTTCATGGCAATCAATCCATTTATCCTCCTTGGTTGTCAGCTTGACGGTTTTTCGTTCAGAGAAAGAGACACAAACAGGATGGGGGAGGCAAAATCACCTTTTATTCCGTATGGAAGTTTGAAAGAGTTTGCATTTTGAGTTTATCTAGAGTCATTTACTTAGCAGGAATAAGTATGTTTTATTCATGTACAGTGTGTTTCATTTGTATACTGAAGGAAATTATTAGTTAAGTTCTATCTTATAGAGATGGGAAGGGAATATATTCCAGTATCACTTGGTGTCATAAACAATCCTATCCAGCATCTCACAAATTGACTAGAAAACAGACACTTTTGACATTATTTATGAGGCAAGTTTATTTTAGTCCCTATGATAGCAAACAGGATATGAGCGTTGGCATAAGATTTGTCTCTTACTCTGAATCTGCTGGGTGCCTTTATGCCTTACTGTTACTGAGGGCTGAGGGCCCGTTACTGGTACCAGGACAGTTAAGAGCAGTAGCCAGCACATCATTCACACATACCTTACTGAGGGAATTAATTTCTTCTTTTCAGAGGAAACTAATTTCTTATATTGCATGTCTGTGACATATTCTTTCAAATTCATACTGTTTTCATGGACATGACAAAAATCTATTTTTAATTTGTAATCATAGCAACTATAGAAATAAATGAAGTTTAAAAGTAGGTGTTTTTCCTATAAATTTAGGGTTAGATAGAATCTTTTTAAAATTTAGAATTAATTCAAAGGCTAAAGCATCCCACAGCAGTGATACATAAAATAATGTGACATAAAAATTGTAGCCTGAAATTTAAAAGTAAACCAAACCAAAAAAAGAAAGAAAATGTGCAAGGCAAAGTTAGGCTTGGAGACTCATCTTTTCAGGTGAAAGTATTGTTTTGTAACTATTTCCTGTAAGCATTTCAGCTATAAGGAAACATTTCTATACTTTGACCTGAGGGCCTACTATGTTAATCATTCTAACTCTCTGGATTGCAAACTGATAAAATTGTGAGACTGAGAGAAGATAAATCTGTAAGGAAAATATAATCAGAATCATTATGTACTGAGTCATCCGTCCTTATGTGGTGCCATTTCTCCTCCAGAAGAAGTGAATGAAATATATTCATTCCAGCCACGGTAAAGTGCTATTTAAGCAAACTCCATGTACAAAGTCTTGCAAACTCACATTTGATCAAATAATTCATGAGGAATGGAGACGTTCACAGGCATGCGAATGAACAAGGGACACCATGAGGGTCTGGGGTGAAGAGGGTGCACTGTCAGGAGCTCAAAAGCAGGGTACCCTCTAAAGGAAATTGGCCTTTTCTGAGCACTGAGATGGACTAGGATGGGCATCCATTCTTGTTGAGCCCTACACTAGAGCAACAGGATTATTAATTATGCAAACATTTTTTTTGATGGGTAAAAGAATGAGAATGACTCAGCAAGCGATTTCAAAAGCAATGCCTCTACCTCCTTACTGAACATGTTCTGTCTGCTCTACGTCCCTGGGGTTAAAAGTTTAAGACACACAGGAGGGACTTAGTGCAGCAGGTCTCTGAGGAAGCCCCCCTGTTTTGCGCAGAACACAGAATCAGTTTAGTTCCACCTAGTTTTTCTGTTTTATTAGTTTACGGTGAAAATATTATACTTCTTCAAGATTAGCTTATTACTTTTCTGTTACAGCCATAGTAAAACCTGATCAAATTTCCAAAGGAACAATGGGCTCTACCTGTCAAAGGGATACGTGCGTGTGTGTGTGTGTGTGTGTGTGTGTGTGTGTGTGTGTTTCATACTTCTCTCTAGATGGAACTTTGTAGGTTGATAGTAACTTGGAAAGGGGCTGTGTTTGTCTAATAAAGATGTAAAAGCAACAGACTGTGTTTTACAAGTCCCCGCTAAAGTGACAGCTAAAGATTTAGTTGGAAAAGCACAGCTCCCCATCCCCAGTCGCCTAGAAGCTTGGGAGAACAGTCATCTCACCTATTTTGGAAACTACTTGCAGATGTGGGGAAACCTCGGAATTGCTCTCTCTCTCTCTCTCTCTCTCTCTCTCTCTCTCTCTCTCTCTCTCTCTCTCTCTCACCGGTTTTTGCAGATTTCCTCTGATATTTTCCCTCCTCAATTTCCCACAACCTGTGTTTGTCTTGAGTCTGCTGGGTTGACATGTGGTTTACCTCCGCGGATCCAGCTGCCAGGTTTTACACACTCTTCTCCTCCGAAGTAAAACAAGTGAAGCCTAAGGATACCGAGCCACTCTGGGCTTGGGCGCCAGAACTGTCACAGAAAATTTGCTTGCCGAGGATTCCATCCAACTTCTCTTCCTGCGCCCACGTGAGCCTCAGCGCCAGCCCATCAGCGAGGTCTTAGCGTTTCCTGCTGCTGCTGCTGCTGCTGCTGCTGCAATCTGTAACTCGATTTTGGATTTTTTTTTTTTTAATTGCAGCTTTGCAGATCTTAGTTCTGAGCAAAAGTTTGTGGGATAGACTTTTACAGTATTATATTTTGTTCCTTAAATCGTGAAGGTCGTATGTTTTTTCTCTTTCCTAGGGCTGCAAAAAAGCCAAAAAACAGCAAAGGAAAGAAATACACACTCGCTGTTTATTTGGGGGAAGGGAAAATTTTTTCAGTGAAGTTGTCAGATGCCTCTCGCCACCCCCAGTCTGGCACTCTTAGTCGACACATTCATCATCTATTAACTGCTCTTCGAGGACGAAGATACACATAATGTATTCATTTTTATCTTGAGTAAAATAGAAATGAAATCGTGTGCGCGCTTTTGTCTGTTTGTTTGTTTAAGGCTATCAAAAGAAGTCAGAGACAAGGCTGTGGCCCGGATCCTGACCCTGATTGTATGAATAAGTAAGCAGGATGCGAGTGATTGGGTTAGATGCTGCGAAGATTTTTTTTTTTTTTTTTTTTTTTTTTTTTTCAAGTTAGGAAGAGAGTAAAAAAGACAGCCTGGGGGAAAAAGGCAAACAGCGCTTCCCCAAATCCTCACACTTTAGCTCTCCTTGCAGTCAGTGGCTTCTCCGGCTCCTGCAGGCTTTTAAGGTCTCGCAGCGCAGACATGCCTGGCCCCCACCCCCTTCCTCGGTCTCCCCTTTCAGTTCAGATGTGCTGATGTGCAGACCGGATTCATCTTCCCGGAGCTGCGGCGGCGGATCGCTCTCGGCCGCGGGGTCCTGACAGCGGCGGGGGCGCGGCGCGGAGCCCGAGCTCCGGGGCAGCAGAGCCGCGGCCGCGGGAAGTTCGGCTGCCCAGAAGGACGACCTGGCCGGAGCCGGCGCCCGCGCCGCCCAGCAGAGTTGACCCGCAGCCGCCCCTGCACGCCGCCCGGAGCAGAGCACCTCACCTGCCCTCCGCCCAGCCGTGGGATCCCCCGCCAAAGCCCTCAGCAGCCGGGGTCCGGGGCAGCGCGCGCCCCGCATGTCTCGGGACACCTGAGCGCCCGGGCGGCCGAAGAGCTTCTGCGCTGGGAGAGCGCGGCAGTGCCCCGGCCCCGCGCGCATCAGCCCCGGCCCGTGGTCCTGTCCCCTCCTTTTCCTCCCGGGGAGGAGGATGGGGCTGCTCGCGCTTTTGCTGAGGATGCTCCCGTGGCTGGTGGCCGCGGGGACTCTTTTCTGCGGAGGGCTGTGCGTCTCCGCTGGCCTCGACTACGACTACACTTTTGATGGGAGCGAGGAGGATAAGACGGAGACCCTCGATTACAAAGACCCGTGCAAAGCCGGTAAGTCGTCTCCAAGTCGCGAGCGCGGAGCCGCGGCGCTGGGCTCCGGATGGGCGGCGGTGGGCGCTCACCTGTTCCCTCGCCGCCCCTCCTTCTCCCCCTCCTTCTCTCCCCTTCCGTTCCTGCCCCTTCCCACCCCCGAGTGGCCGCGCCGCGGCCCGAGTAGACGAGTTCTGCGCTGCTGGCACGGGTGCCAAGCGCCTGTGCTCCAGTCCGAGTAAACCGTCCCGGAGTTTCTCCTCCTCCCCCAGCGAAACGAAACGACTCGCCGGCACCGCCAGCAGCGTTGGGCTTTAAACATCAACATTCAGCGGGTTTTGGGCATCCCTCGGGCACACCGCCTCGCCGGCTCCAGGGCGCGGGTTCCCCGCGTTCCTCCGGGGCCCAGGGGACAAAGTTCCTCAAAGGTGGGTGGGGACGGCATCGCTACCTCGGGACACCCTTGTTCCCTGCTCGTCGGAAATTTCAAGAGCACGTTCCAGGCTTGGTGGGCATTTAGACCACACAGAAGAACTCGTGTTTAGGTGGGATTCCAGCGCGTTTGACCTACAACATGTTTTTCCAAGTTGCTACCCCAACCTAACTTGAGTCTTCCTTCCTGCGAGTACCCGGGGAACCCCAGCCGACGCACACCGCCGGGAGCCAGGGCTGCGCGCCCGGCGGGGACGCCGCGGGCTCTGCGCGCCCTCCCTCCCGGGTTGGCGCCTCCGCGGTCCCGCCTCCGCAGGGCGGGGCTCACCTCCACCGCCCAGGTTGGAGCCCTGCGCAGCGCGGGCACCACGTGAGTGCGGCTGGCCCGTGGCGCCTCTCTGGGGGCTCCCAGTTTGTCCTCTGTCGGGTAGGGACGGGTGACTCTCAGCTCAGGCAGGACTCATAATTCACTCTGGAAAGGTTGTGAGGTTTGTGGGGTGCGCTCTGGGTAGCACCCTTTGTAGGCTGTTCCGGGCTGGAGCTCGGTGAGGGTGAGGAGGGGGTGGGCGAAGCTCCGCGCTCCCTCAGCTCCGCTCCGGATTCGTGGTTGGGTTGGTGCCTGGAATTGCCAGGTAAACCGTTTTCTCCCTTTCCTGCGCTTAAAGGAAGGAGACGTGTGCACAAGGGAAGGAAGATGCTGGAAATTCCCTGGTTAATTTTTACCTTTGATGACGCCTTAGTCTGAGAAGGAGAAGGAGGAGGGTGTGTGCATCAGGTTTAGTTTTTGAGATCTTTCTCCAAGAGCTCCCCGCACCCCAACAGAGATGCCTTTTCCCACTTGAGAGTGTTTTAGCGGACCCTGGCCTTTCTCAAACCTAGCATCCTTACTTAGAGTCTTGTTTGATGGCCTGAAGGATGGCACACTGCCAGGCCATAGTGCGCGACCAGCCTGAGTGTTCCTTAAAGGTACTTTTCGGTAGGAAATAGGTTTTGAGTCATAATTGTAACTTGACGAAAATTGTTTATTTATTTATTTATTTATTTATTTATTTATTTATTTATGTAATTGTATATAATCGATGAGACTGTTTAGAAAAGCAGTTTTGATGTTGTCCTGTGTGACTGAATGAGATCAATGTAAGATATTCACAGTGTACATTTCAACATACCTCAAGTATAGGTGTCTGTTTTCCTCAGCAAGTAAATGTCTAAGGCAAGGGAAAAGTTTCAGCAGTACCAAGTTTCTTTTTCCCTTTTGATACCGACATTTTTTTTTTTTAGCACAGCTATTGAAATTAAGAAAAGAGAACAATTTTGAGTGGATTACTAAACTTACCCCTTTATTTTTAAGTGGAAGAGGAATTATACTTGCATCTAATGGTATGTATAGTGAGAGAAAATAAGAATGTCCAAAGTGAAAGGCTAAGAAGTATACACAGAGCTCATTCTGTAGTCCAAGCTGGGTCTCGAACTCCCAACCCTTGTCTCAGCCTCCCAAGTGCTGGGATTAAAGTCAGCCTATACTGCATAGTGAGACCCTGTCTCATAAATAAATAAATAACTAGAAAAAAAAAAAGGAAAAGAAAAGAAACATGCACAGAATTTGAGATCCTTTTTAAATAAGCTGCCCTGATTTTTAAATGTAATGAAATGAAAAACTGTAGTTTACCATCTTTGCTACAGAATGGGAAGAATCACAGGGCTTCCCTTTTGACACTGTAAGACAAAAGTTGTAGTAACAGGAAAAACATTAATATGTTGAAATAAATCTCAAATCAAAGCCAAAAGACAGTCTTTGAAATAAGAAAGGGGAGGACAAAATTCTGAAGGCCATGCAAAAAGAGGAAGACAGGTGCGTGCCACATGAGGGAGGGGCCACCTCTGATCTGCCCTCTTCTTGCAAGCAGATTTCATGCCTTGGCCAGTGGAATGAAGGGCCATTTCTGGCCTTCCTAAGAAGGGACCTAGGGTTCCTTAAATTATACACAGGCTGGATGTCATACTGATGAACATGACTTTGTGATTTCAAAGCATTTTTTAAGTGATTAAGTTTATGGGGAATACTTTTGAAATATAAGGATCACATTCATCATAGGGAATGTGATTATTATTATTATTATTATTATTATTATTTGTGCCAGGAATTGAACTCATGACCTTGTGCTTGCCAGGTACGCACTGTGCCAGTGAGCTACATTCCTGGCCCCATCATAGGGAATTTGTATCTGTACATGATATATCTTGATTTTTCTTTTTTCTTTTTCCATACCTTTCCCTTCCTATCAATAGCTTTGCCCTCCTTATTTACAAAAGTGTTGTTTCCATTTTTTTCTTTTCTTTTTTTTCTTTTCTCCTCTCCACTTCCTGGTTCCCCTTTTCATTTGAACACTTTCTTTCTATTTACCAATATCTAGTATACATTTTGGTTCTTATTTACAGTGTAAGTTTCTCACACCAGAGGGACAAGGCAATATTTATATATGTGTCTCTGATTTATTTCACTTAAGAGTATGACTGTGCTCCATCAGTTGCGCAAGCCCTGCCCCTGGATGTGCTGAGAGGGCCCCAAGTGTGCATGCCTGTAAACCCAGTGCTGGGGTGGCTGAAAGCAAGAGGATTACTACAAGTCTGAGCTGTGTAGTGAGACCCTGTCTCAAATTCATTAAAAAAAAAAAAGTATGGTCTCAAAGTGCATCCACTTACCTAGAAATGTCTCTGATTTATCCTCCTGTATGGCCAAGTAGGACTCTATTATATATAAAAAAACCCCACATCTTTATCCATTCAGTGGTCGATGGGGATTTAGGCTGTTTCCAAGATTCAGCTTTTACACACTGTGCCTCTATGAAGACGAGTGTGCATGTATTGTTGTGGAATTCTGCATTTTATTCTTTTGGGAAGATACCAAGAACAGGGATATCTGGGTCCACTCGAACCTCTAGCTTTAGTTTTTTGAGCAATCTCCACATGGATTTCCACAGTGGTTGCACTGGTCTATATCTTATTGAAAGCTCTAGTGTAGAGCACTAAAGCACCAATAATGTGAGAAGACAGTCTATAGAGTGAGAAAAAACTTTTCCAGGTGTTCTTCATACAAAGGAGTAATATCTATGTGAGTAGAGACTCTTTTTGTTCTCCCTTCTCCCCATTTTAAGATTGGTTGCAGGGCCTTGTACTCACTAGGCAGATGCTGAGCCTCTGAGCTCCATCCCTGGCCCAAATGACTAATAT
>NW_004524612.1:1189243-1190488 GCF_000260255.1 Octodon degus | reverse complement strand
CTCTGCCTAAGTAGGTGCTTTAGTCTGCTGAGCTATCTGGCCAGTCCCTCAAAGCATTTTTTGAGCACATTGTTCTGGCTGATCTCATAGCAGCCCAATACGATAGTGTTTATTAATCTTCCTGTTACACATAGAGGACAACAGATGCTGAGTAAGATTAAAAACCTGCATTAAAACTACTTGGGACACAATTTCAGGTCTCCTGATGGCAAATTGTGGCCGTATTTAAGGATTGCATCGCAATCATTCATAGCTGGCTATTTTGAGGACTTCCTTTAACTTAAATTATTTCAGCGAATCTTGAATAATAAGGGTTGCAGTTACTTTTATATCTGATTTGGCTGAAATGAATATGAACACAGTTTCTTCTTTTCAAAGCCAAAATTTTTGAGGGCAGACATCATAACTGGCTTTTACTATTTATCACAGCTATGGATTACTAGATTACCATCATTAGGAATGTCATGTGTTCTTCTACCTTTTCCATATCTATAGACTGCTAACACCAATTGTCCTAAAGCCATCTAAAACTTCTATTCCAGATAAGATCAAATGCATGGTACCCAGGGAGAAATAGTCTCAATTATAATAACTTAAAATTGTATACTTGTAGAACATGATTGCAAATTCATCACAATTCTGATTTTAAGTTCATGAAGCTATGGGAGGAAATCCTTATATTAATTTGATCGACTTTTGACTTAAGACATTTTAGTGTAAGTCAAAGCAGGTAATTTAATCTGATAGAACTTTATATTAATATAATCAAATCTACTAGGGCAGAATATAGATACTTTGGTTATAAATCTACATGCACAAAGATGTAAATTATTGCATGTGGCTGACTCTCTTCATCACAGTACATGGCTGTTGGACTGGCTATGCAGTCATAGTTCTTTTCCTCTCTTGAGTTCAGAAGATTCCGAGGGATCCCTGGAGAGCTGATACTGCAGGGGCATCTCAGAGCAGTGACTGAGGTGTCCTGTTTCACTGTGTTTCCACATCAGTAAGCGTTAATCTGAGGATTAATATCTGTGAAGAGTCTGGGTAAATTCAGGTTACAAATTAATCTTCTTCCAGATTTATGTGGAGATTACCTGGAAAAGCAGAGGTCTGATGAACTATCTGTGATAACATACATCCACCTTCCCTCTCTCCCTGTTTGCTTCCCTCCTCGTGTCCCTTTCTTCTTTCTTTCTTGTTTTTTTAATTTTTAAATTATTTTTTTAATTTTAATTTTTAATA
>NW_004524612.1:1129822-1185826 GCF_000260255.1 Octodon degus | reverse complement strand
CTGTTCCTGCAGCAGCTGGGTGGGTCTTGTCTCTAGCCTCTTTGCAGGGAGTTCTGCTGAAGGGTTCCATGCTGGGCCTGCACTCTGGGTCGAATGAGGATCCAGTGGGCTCCAGGTGGTCTCATTCACACACTGGGCCTGTGCTCTGGGTCTATTCAGGATCTGTGGGCCCCGGGTGGTCTCACTCACACACTGGGCCTGTGCTCTGGGTCTATTCAGGATCCAGCAGCCCCGGGCGGTCTCACTCACATGTGGGGCCTGCGCTCTGGGTCTATTCTTTCTTTCTTGTGTACAGAGATACTAGGGAAGCTCAGGTAACTAAACATGTAATACCTAGTAGTAGAGATTCATTAAGTTAGTATTCTTGATGATGAATAGAGTCTTAGAAGATAGATGAAGCAAAATGCCCAGAAGAGTACCGTTGTTCTCTGTAGGCACCGTGGGAAAAAAATAAGAAAGAAAAAAAGCTCTCTACCTTGAAGATCCTGAGTAAATGATTTATTTTTCTTGGGAAGTATCCAAGCACAATTATGGGTCACAAAGGCAAGATTGAATTTGTCTTTTGAGGAGCATCTATGAGTCTGTTTAGAAGTAGACTGAAGGTACACTAGAATTCTCCCTGGTTTTCTTCCTAACTAATATTCTAGAGTTCTAAGACACTAGACTTTGGGATAATTTTGAAAGTTTGTAATTTCCTTTATGTTGTTTTCACTGGTGAGGCTGACAGTCTCTTAGATATGGCATTTCAGAACTTAATGCTCAATTTTGTGTCTACTTTATTCTATCTTAATTCTAACTATCCAAATATTTCTCTCTCCCTTGACACCTTCTTAGACTGCCAAGTTCCCACTTTAAAAAACACATTTCATTGAGCTTCTCTTAACCAGTCTTTTCCATTTTTAGGTTTCATTTCTCAAATCTTTATTTTTTTTCATTCCTTCTTTGGCCTCTAGAGCCAACTTAGGAGTGATCAAAATACAGTTTTTGCCAAAAGGATGCCTAAGGCATTATATTCCATTCTTTATGTGCCAGTAGTAATTCTTTAACCCATGACTATTTTGATCCACAAATGACAATTTCTATTAATAGGTATGGAAAGATTATTTTTTTTCTTGAATATATTCCCTCCAAGTAAGCTAACTTTCTTTACAGTTTCCTTTTTTTTCTCACCTTCTTTCCTTTACATAGATTCTGAGCTCATTCCCCTTTTGTCTTTGAAGAAATAGTATGATCTGTATATACTAAATCTAACAATCATTCATTATACAAATATGGTTGTGGAGTACCTTGTATATTTGGGCTATCAAAACCTTAATGACTTGTCAGATATGTAGTTTGTGAATATTTTCTCCTATTGTGTATATTGTCTCTTCATTCTTATAGGCTATGCAGAAACATTTAAAATTTTTAGCATGATGCCATTTTTCTGTTTTCTTTTTTGGAGTCTGTGCTTTTACATTCTTTCTGAATAATGTAAAAGGGCAATGAGATCAAAGAGATAATTGAAATCAGGGTCACAAAGTATTTTATCAGTGTTTCTATTGGTATTTTCTTCTAGTTTTATAGTTCATATTTTTAGTATTTTGAGTAGATTTTTCTGCAGGGTGAGAGATTTAGGGATTTAGTCTCATTTTCATACATGTGGATGTCCAGTTTTTCTAGCACTATTAATGAAAAGCATGTTTTGGCCCAAACATGTGTTCATGTAGCCTTTGTCAGAATTCAATTGATTCTAGGTTCATGGGTATGCTTTTAAGTTCTCCGTTCTGCTGCACTGGTTTTTGTGACCCTCTTTATGCTAGTCCTGTGCTATTTTGATAAGTACAGTTTGTAATATACTTCAAAGTCAGAATGTGATGTTGTCATCCACCCTCCCCCCCTTTTTTTTTTGGTCTGAAGATTTCTTTGGCTGTTCTCAATGTTTTGTGGTCTGATAAAGATTGTAGGATATTTTTTCTATTTCAGGTGTATAACATTAGTATTTTTATAGAAATTGTATTAAATGTGTATGTTACTTTTGGCCATGGGGGCACTTTAGCAGTATTCATCTAATATATGAATAGGACATATTTCCATTTATTTGTATTTTCTTCAGTTTATTTCATCAAGATAATCTGTTGCAGAAACCTTGTATCCTTCTGCTTCTCTAGTTCATATAATAATTCACGGAATCCTTTTTTGTTTTTGTTAAAGTGGGTGATTATCTAGCCCTATGTTCTCTAATTTAAGTATCTTCTCATACATAATTGCAAGTGTATAAGAGCCTAGAAAAGTTTTTTTTTGAAAAGATGAGACATAATTCAATAGCTTTTCTTGCCTTCTTTATGACTTACTTTTTCTATGAAAGTCTGATATAAACTGTACATAAGCTTACAGTTTCTTCTATAGAAACAATATTATTTTTCCTCATTGTACACTATAGACCCTAGTTCTCAATACCTTAGCAATTTTTTTCTGATGTAAACTTGAAATTCACGCTTTTGTAGTTAAACATTTATTCTTTGCCAACGTTATGACTTAATAGAGCAATAGTAAGCCTACAAGCCTCTCAGGTACTGTGGAACAGAAATGCTGGTTATTGAAGAGAGGTTAGCCACAGCATATTTCTAGAACTCAGGTAGAGAGAATCAAGTGCTGGCATTTTATTTTTGCTTTTTGGTCCTGGGAATCGAACTCAGCGCCTTGTAATTGTCAGGCAGGTGCTTGTGCCACTGAACTATATCCCCGGCCCTTAGTCATTCATTTTAGAAACATTACCTATTTTTAGACTCATGGCTTAGACTCATCTGCTTAAAATATTTCAAACCAGGGCCATCCTAAGCTTTGCAAAGAAGGCTTAGAAAAGATAGAGGCAAATAATCTACTTCTATGAGTTGCAGCACAGCCTGCTGGCACCATCTGTTGTCTGGGGAGGTGGTGGTGGTGATAGTGGGGCTCTGTTGCTCCCCTAAATGATAGGAATATCCCCTGCAACATGTTTAGCTCAGAGACCAGCTGGAGCTAGGCCAATGTTCAGGTGCCTGGTAATATTCTGAGGGGTGCAGGATTGGATCTTCTGGAAGGTTCTTGCAGTCTCTTATAATTCTTTCATATTCCAAGAACTGATCTGATTGTGGACTTGTCTTTTCTAAATTGCAGAGTCTGTGAAATGATTTAACAGTATGGGCTTAGTGGTTTATTTCCTTTAGTTGTCTATTGAGTATTAAAATTTTGGAAGGCAAAAAAATTCTCAACTCAAAGATGTGGAATGAATTACACGGAATATATTCTTTCCCTGAAAGCAAGAGGGGGAATCCCTTGTTTATTTATTTAGTTCTTGCCATTTTCAGCCCTGACAATGTAATATTGACTTGGATTTTGAGGCATTGTGGGCTAATGGACTGCTTGTTTTGTCAGCTCCTTTTAAAATGTGTTCTAATCCCATCAAACTGTTCTAAAGAGCTCAGCTATATATTTGTATGAAGAACTATTATAAATTGGGTGTTAATTGAAATCCAGAAAGAGAGGTGTTTGCCTTACTCAGTTCTTCTCTTGCAATTTACATTTATAGTATAAGGTAAATTATTTACTATCAGTCGTATTAAAAAATTTGCTTGGATAGTAGTAATTATAAAACATCAAATCTATACATTAGACAGATCAAAAGTGGCTCCAAATATTTTACCTTTCCCAAACAAATTTCCATTTTAAGTGCAGATGGGTTGTACACAGCATTTAAATTCCAGTGTTTCACAAAAACTCTGACTCCAACAGTTTTTAACATCCTGCATCATTTTACTGATGAGAAGAGTCGTTATGGAGATAGAGATAAAAACCATGAGTTTTCCGTCAGCATTTTGCATCTTCTGTGCTGCTGGGCTTCATGTTGATACCATTCTATTGGTGCCCCGGTTGGGGGGGAGTGAGGAGGAAAGGCAGCAGCGTGCAGTGGCTTGTTCATTCTGTATATTACTCACCATGTCAAGCTGTCAGCACGTAGACTATGGACCCCAGAGTCACTTCCCATAGCTCCTGGCCTGGTTGCTGCTATCATTGTCCTCTGAGGTTGTGCTTGGGCTGAGACTGGATTTATTAGGGCAGTCAGGTTCAAGTGCAGTGTTGCAAACCTCCATCACATTAGGTCAGTTGATTGACCATCTGAAAATGTTGGAATTCCTTTCCCTTGCCCTTTTTGGACCATAATGCCTAGCGGTTGTAGGTTTATGATACTTCTTGTTTTATACTTATATTGTTGTGTTTGCAGAGAATTAAGTGTATGTCATCATCTAGACTTACCTGAGCATAACATACATATGTTTATGAGTATGACCACATTTTAGTCAATGGGGACCCACATATACAACAGTTTTCTGATAAGCTCATTACCTAATGATGCCATAGCTGCCTTAGTTTATGTAAGTACTGTTCGTGATGTTTAAATAATAATAAACTCACTTAATAATGTGTTTCTCAAACCACATCTCTGTCATTCAGCAGCCTATGACTGTATCTCACGTTAGAGAAGTTAAAGCCTTCCTAGAATGTTAAAACCTGTCCTAGAATGCTGTGTACCTGTGTATGAGGAAGTTGTCTCTGTGATTCAGGCCATTACAACATTGACATTTTTACATTAAAAAAAAAAATCTAAAGTCTGTTGTTTTTGACGGTGTTTTCTTCTGTCCATTGTCATCTTTTCTTGTCTTCACGAGGGCCCTGATGCTCGGAAAGATTCAGAGGCTGGACAGTCATCAGTTGTGGTAAACAGAAGGGACATGACACCAGGCTTCTGTGTTCCAGACACCTTCTTTTGGCAGATCCCATACTTTGGCTCTTCAGGCAATGTGTAAGGAGTAGGACTCAGTAAAGCAGGTGGTGTGTGTGTCACGGGAATTCATTCATCATAATTTTCTTCAGTGAGAATACATCTTGCTTTTAGTGGTTTTGCATTTCATAAGCACTTTACTGTAAAGTCAAAGGAAGAACAGAACTTTTTCATTGCAAGGATAAAGTACAGGCCCTACTCTTTTTCAAGAGAGTATTCTCTAAGTGTGAAGAGTTACAAATGAAGTATCCTAGTTATGTGTGAAATAAATGCATATGATGAGTTTTGCAAAGAGTTAGTTGTGTGCTCAGTGGTGTAGGGGAGATGCTGCTACTTTTCTTCTCTAGCATTAAGTTGGGATAGCAGGCTTGTTGAATTGAATTCAAGTGGAGTTCAGTCACTGGTGTCCTCTTACTGGCACAGGTCTGACATTATGTATGTAGCACGTTGAATTGTTTCACACTTTTTATTTGCTACGTGGATGCCACTGAATTGTGATCATGATTCTATAAAGAATGTGAAGAACATCTTTGTCAAAACAGGCAAGTGGAGAAAGTGGTAACAATGAAAGCTGTGTATGTAGGTGATGTGTGAATGCCTTTGAGAAAACAACTATGCTGTACAAAGGTACTTAAATAACTTCAGTATTTGAGTCCCAACTTGCCTAGAAGCCCTACAGTTAAACTCTTAAAAACTTTTAGAGGAGATAGCTCAGCAGCTTAAGTGCCTGCCTGGCAAGTGCAAGGCCCTCAGTTCAATCTGCGGTACTGCAAAATAAACAAACAAACAAAAAAAAAACCTTTTACATACAATATGATCAGGTAACTTCTTACAGTGCCAGTGTGGTTGCCTAAGAGTAGCAAGTCGGACACATCCAAAATATCTACTGCATGTGCTGTTGTCTATCTTGTAGCTCCTTTGAGGAAAGTGTATACCTTTAGCAAATTATCGTGTTTTCTAGGAGGAAGGCTGCCCATTTGTATTTATGCTATGACAAGTAGGGAAGAACAAAATGTGGTAAACAGGCTTCTATTTCTTGTCTCCTTTTCTAAACCTAAGAATTAAAGTGTATTTTTCATGCCAGAAGAAAAAATAGCTCACACATGGATCTGAGTGGGATTTTTCAGCCTCCAGGATTGGAGTACTTAGGATTTGCCACCTGAAATGGGCAAAGGAAGTGAAGACCTAGACCAGGGACCTCTTGTCTCTGTATCATAAGAGATCTGTTAGGAATTTGCTGCGTGAACTAGCAGGCAAAAATGAACACAGAAAAGATACTGATTATCGATATCATCAGGAAGTGTATATTATAGGTGTGCTTCCCTTGCATCCTTGAATTAAAATAATTACAGTAGGATCTGAAAATTTGCATATGGAATAGAACTCAAAATTGGAATGGAGATTCATGCACAAAACTGTATGTGTCAAAAATAAGTATCTAAGAACACATTCTTATTTTGTGTTGAGTGACACTTGCACCTAAGAGTTTCATAACAGCTTGTCTTACACTGCCCAGCTGATAGATTGGAATTTGAAGCCAGGACCCTAGGCTCCAAATGGTGCCATAGTTTCTCTTACCTTTCTTCCTTACTTTTCCCTGATGGGTACTTATTATCAAATCGGTTCAAAAAGATTCTTTAGGGTTTCATGGAGGTGGGGTAATGATTTATGAATGATTTGGGCTTTGGAATATGTTGGGCATGCACTATAGTGCTGACCTTCCTCACATAATAATTTATTTTGGCAATTTATTCAGCCCCCTTAGGCTTCCAGTGTTACAAAATTAAATGAATTAAAGTGTCCATAACTTTGCCTGGAATTCAGCAAATTCTCTATAATTTTTTTCATAGTAGTATATGTATATAGAATGTAAAGAATTTTAAAAATTCCTATTTATTTGTGAGAAGATGATTTTTATAAAAAAAATTGTGAGTAAAGGTTGTTTTCCTTGCCAGGTGTAAGAATGCATTCATTCTCAGCCACTCTCAATTTTGTCATCTTTGGAGGATAAAACTTCCAAGTAGAATTTTTGTTTGGGAAGATATCAGAGGTAATAAATATTTTAGAAGTTATTCTTGATGATGTACTCATGTATCTCTGATGTTCAGAATATGTTGACAGTTTTCAGTTAACTTTGACTAATGTGCAAATGGAATCCTGGCCCTACAGTCTTTCAGTAATTTCTGGTTCAGATTTCATTTGCCATCTGGATTGACTGAAGAACTTATGTACTCGTAATTCCGTGTTTACAGAGAGCTAAATCTGAACACGTAGCTCTTCACTACAAATATTCGTTAATTCATTAAACATTTATTGAGCACTTACTATGAATGAAGTGTAGATTAGTCCTGGCATCACAGAAATATGAAATAAGATATAAGGCTTCAGTCTGCACTTTTGCAAGTAACTTATGGATAGTGGCTGTTTATACACTAATCACATAATTGTACGCTAATGGTATTTCAACTTGGAAGTTGAAATGGATATTTTAAATTACAATAACCAGAGTATTTATTCTTAGGAAAGAATTTTTTAAAACTCTCTTTACTCAAGATATATGATGAGTAACGCTTGTGGGAAGTGCAACAACTTTTAAGTAAGTACTTCGTGGATTTTGATGTTAGGCAGTACACTGGGATGCTATGCAACCAATAATAACTTATGCAATTAGTTAGAAATAGTCTTTGTCTGCATATGTTGCAGGGCAATAATAAGCTTCTCTTCTGGAGGGCTAACAACCTAAGTTTGCAGACCAAAACTTAGAGAAAAAGAAGGTCTGCAAGGAAAGCCAACATTTTGGTCCTAGCCTTCAAGGTCAGTGAGGACTCAGGACATAGGAGAACCTGTACTGTAAGATCATATAATTCAGTTTTGCCCCTAATTTTCTGATCAAGGAGATTATGGGGCCACAGAGGAATGTGATTGATGATGCAGAGTGTGCCTACAGAGAGTCACATGGAGAGAAAACATTCTCTCAGGCTTTCACAGAGAGCAAATTGCTCAAGCAATGGCTGTGACTCATCCACATGGCTGACACTGACAAAGGAACTACAAAGTGCGGTACAGGGTTTCAGGATAAGTTCTGAGGGGACTTGACTGACCGTGTCAGATACAAAAGTTACATTCTTTGTTATATAGGTCTTGCTTTATCTTGGTCTTAACCATCCAATAGAAAAGTGTAGAAACAAGGTATGAAAAGTGAAGCCATGTTAATATGCTGAGCTAATCAAGGCTCAAGTCATTAGATTCAGACATTGACAGTCCTGTGGATAACCCATTACTATTGTGGAGTACTGGACTATATTGGAATATTTTGCTGAATTCTTGCACCTACAATATTTGGATGGCAATGGAATACTCATCTCTGACAAAACTGAACAAAAAAGGTGATATAAATGAAGGACAATTTTGTAACAAAATAGGATAGGAATATAGCTACTTTCTTTTAATTCAATAAGAAGAAAAATCTGTACTAATAGTGTTTGGAGAGGATATCATGTCTGCATCTTGTGCTATGAATGACTACTACAAAGACAATAATATGCAATGTATTAATTGTTGTAACTCGCCTACCATCCTGTTTTGAAGCTGTCACATTGTGATGTTTTTTCTCAATAAAATTAATTTAAAAAAGCAATAGTCTGTATTAGCATTCATGCTTTCTTTTGCTTTTTCTTAAACAGCTTGATTCTGAAATTGTCAGTTTTCACAAATGATCTAATGGGGTACATTTCTATCTTATATTGTGTATTTTTATTCTTTAATCCATTCTTTGTAGGACAGAAAAAGCAGAAATAAATGATAATGTAATGAAAGGCTGTTACTTTTACTTATGTTACCCTACTGTGGCTTTAAAAAACAAATACAAGTTTTGCTTTCCTTAAGTAAACCTACTAAGGTGATGATATGACAACTGGAAACCAAACTGGCCTGGGAGTCAAGAAATGTAAACTCCAGTACTGTGTCCACTGCTGTATTTGTGTGTAACTTGGGAACACTGCTTGCTCCTGCTGGGTCTCATTCTCCAAGGCTTGGAAATGTCTAAGGCCTGCCAAGCCTTAAAGCTCTCTGGATTCTAGTGTTCCTGACATTGCAAGGAAGATCAGCTCTGAAGCCGTGTCAGAAAGTTAGAGAACCAGTGGGCTATGCTGTCCATGAGATGGAAGGGAAGATGTTGAAGGCTCTCCTGAAAAGACGTTTGCTAAGTTTCAATGTTCTGGCCAAATCATGATAGCCACCAGCTACCACAGCTACAGTCTCTGAGGTTCCTTGACCATTATGTCAGAATTTGTCCTTGAGAACTACTTATACCTACTAATCTCCCATCCTTTTTTATCTCCTTGGTTCATCAGTAAAAGATTAAGTGGCCAAAGGGTGGAATGGAATGTGGGTAAAGCCTGTGTGCTTCTCAAAGCATGTTAGCGTCACGTTACTATCAGAGCTGAAAGTTGTTCGGTGGGATTGTCTCACAGAAGCGACAAGTAGGTGAATGGTACATGACCAGAAGATGTGGAAAATACAGTTCTCTCAAGTTCCAGGTCAGTGTCTGGAATGAAGACAACAAGAACCAAGGGCAAGGAAACTGCAACACTTTCTGCCATAGTTTTCAAAATGTGTAACACTTTAAGAGTTATACACTTAAAGTGGTTAATCACTTCTATATAGCCTTGAAAATTGTCTTCCATATCACACAAGTATACATTTGTATTATCTCCATACAACTCAACTTCAGACATCTTCCATTTTCTGATTAATCTAGTAAAGAATTGCTGTTTTGTCATGTTAATGACATTTGTAATGTACTTTTTAACATGAAGAGTCAAAGTCTAGAATAATTTCCAATAGGGGTTTTACTTTTTGCATTTTCATACTAGTAAAGAATGAAGTCCAATAGAAATTAGCAGTGTGAAGCTAAGTAGTGTTATTTAATCTAAATATTGCAAATTCTATATTGGATATTGCATAGACCTTCTTGCAAATGTTTGCTCTTAGTGCTTTATTATGTTAACATGATCTACTTATAAAACTTAGAAATTTAAGTCCTCTTATTTTTACCATAGAGATAGTGACACTTCGTTTGTGAAACATACTGTCTGGGTGAACTGATGTACTCTAAGATTTCAACAAATGTAACGAAGATATTCTGACATATTTCAGGATGTTCTGTAGAGGATACTGATGTCTTGCCTTCCACCAGAGATTTCAGTATCTCCCGGGGGCAGCGGGGGTGGTGGGGTGGACAACAGACACTTTAACTTTGGGTATGAAAATGCAGTAAACAACATGCCATGGGTTGGAGCTTCGTTTTATGGTTGGCCTGGGCTGAGGCAGAGCAGCGAGGTAGAAGAACCTGACTCATGGCATGGAGGTCAGGGAGAAACAGAGGATGAAGGGGGAAGGCAGGGAGAGAGACACAACCTTCCACCCTCTATGATGTGCCTCTGTAGTTTAAGTGATTACTTTCTCATGATTGGGACACAGTACATAGTACACATGACATAAGGGAGGAGAAGTTCCTTTTGGCTAATGTTTACTATAGTCCATGGTCAGCTGATTTCATTATCATAACCCTTAATTCATCCTCACACGCACTATTCAGCCACCTCCGAGAAACTCCCCTATGAGCACATGAGACTCTTATGAGGACATCCAGATGCAGGCTGTAATGGGATATTCTAGATCCCAGCCGTAGCATTCATCCACTTTGCAATCCAGGGATGCCCATTGTGAGCATTATGTATTCTTTTTAAATATTACCAAATTCAGTTTAGGATGCTTTGGAATTTTTGTTTTTATATTCGTCATTACCCTGAATGGACTTTTAAATTTCTTATTTTATTGTTCTAGCTGGATTTTGCAATACAAGCTGTATTAGTCTTACAAATATTCTGTAATAATTTGCATAAAATTGAAATTTGTTGCTCCTGTGAAAAATTTAGAAGGGCCAGCCAGATAGCTCAGCAGATTAAAGTGCCTGCTTAAGCAGATGAGGGGACCGGGGCACACTGAGGGGGTGACTGAGATGGCATGGTGGCATGCACATGTAATCCCAGCACTCGGGAGGGTGAAAACAGGAGGATCGTTATGAATCTGATCTATGTAGTGAGACCCTGTAGACCTCGTACTAAATATAAAATAAATAAATAATAAATAAATTTGAGAGGATTTTTCTTTGCTTCTGCTGAATGTCTGAAGATATTTCATTTTTTAAAAAATGTGTTTGATTGTTGACGGTTCTCACCATGCAGATCGGACTCATGGTGATCCTTCTGCTTTCAGCCTCCCCAGTGCTGGAATTGCAGGCATGCACCTCCATTCCCGGACTCTGTTGCTGGCTCAGCATGACCCCCCACCCCCATGGGGGTAGGGGGATTGACATGGCATGAGGGACTGGGGATTGAACCCTGGCCCCTGCACTTGCCAAAGCAGGCGCTTGGTCCACTGAACTCTCTTGCCAGCCCTTGAAGATATTTCATTGTTAATGACCACCTCAAATTAAATTCTCTACTTGAATACTTTGGACTGCCATGATAACAGCAATTCAGAATGCAATCCTAGTTTGGGAAGAGTTCTGTCTTGTAAACTCTTGTTGGTGGGTTAAAGTGTGAGCTGTTCTCCACTTAAAGGTCATTACCTGAGGGACAAGATTCAGTAAGAAGGACCTGGTTTATTCAAGGGCTGGCATCTTGAAAGATAGAAGGTCTGTTGACCTCAAAACTACATCGTGAACAGGAGTTTGGACTCACGTGTGGGCATGGCTTTTATATGGAAGAAAAGAATCAGGGTAGGAGGGCTGTGTGCTGACTGGGGTCTGTTTTTCTTTTACTTTTCTTTTCTTTTTTTTTTTTTTTTGGTGGAACTGGGGGTTGAACTCAGGCCCTTGAGCTTGCCAGCAAAGCACTTACTCTACTGTGCCATCTTCCCAGCTCCTGACTGGGGTCTTTGTCATTCAGGGCATGTGTTCTGGGTTTTATTCTCCAGAACATCACTGTGGATTTCAACCTTATGGGGACAGTTCCTGAAATTCTTCTTAGACATTACTTTTGTTCAAGTTAAAGCTTGCATCAGTCTCCAAGCTTCACATTAGTTTGTGCATGGAACCTAAATCTACAGTGGGCCATTACAAGGGTCATTAGACTTCTTCTAGGTTCTGAGAGTCTGAAGGAAGGCTTCATCTTGGCCAGTTCGGTAAGGGTTCTCATTGAATTTATGATGCTGGCCAGAAGAGAGGGAACATAATATTTGAAAAAGGGCTAAGGGGTGATAAACTTATGGAAGAAGAAAGGGAGGAAGAAGCAAAGGACAGTGCCATAGGAGTGGGTCTATCGCAGCCTCAAATGATGCTTGCTTTATTCTTCCCTACTTAGTGCAAAGCTGCCACAAAAACCACTTTTATGCTTGCACCTGGGGTGGCATGAGTGTAATTTTCCTTCTTCATTATATGTTGGAGCTCCAGCTTTTTAAAGCATTATTATGTTAGATGTTCTGCCCTTTGCATGCCTCGAACTGTCTTTTGTCATTTAAGGCCTCTAGGAGAGTGCAGTTCATTGGCCGTGTCAACTAGACTGTCAGCTAAAATCTAGCTTCCGTCATCTATTCATTATTCTGAATTCTCTTATATTTTCAAACATAAGTACTTTTTGCTCCTCTGCTATTCATTGATGCACTAAAGAGTTTTTTAAAATAGTTTTATCTAATATTTTTAGTGCTTTAGGAACTTTAGCACCTCATATGCCACTCTGGCAGGTATTTTTGAAAGTATCCTTAAGTGGTAACCATTATCAGGGGTTTTCCTTACAAGCTTGAAACATGTGATAATGAAATGGCTGTATTTGCAACTGTGTCATTATGTATTTAACATAGCCAGAAGGACTTTCAAGGGAATGTATTATATATCTAACTTAGCTAAGATGGGAATTTCATAATGCTTAAATCTCCATTTGTTGTAGATGATTTTTTTTCAAAAATATTCATGAAAAAAATATTCATGAGTATATTGTGATAAATCCATGAGTGTCTTCATTTATGTGTAGACTTGGTTGTAAATGTAAGCATCTTTGTGCCTTGCATTTAAAAATATTCAATTTGGGGAAGAACATTTGTTTAGAAGTTAAATGACACCCTGTGATTTGCAAAGGAAGAGGTGCCGCAGGCTCCCTATACCAGCTTGCTGCCTTCAGGTGTGATCTGAGCACTCTGCAATTGTGTTTTTTTACTTTTTATTTTAGGGAAGGGTCTGCTGGGTGTCCAGGGTCTCACTACTGGATCAGACTTGTAGTGATCTGCCTATTTACAGCCTCCCAAGAGCGGAGATTACAGGCACGTGCTACCACGCCCAGTCTCAGTTGCCATCTCAGTGTGCCCCGGGAGCAGGGTCAGCACGGCAGGCCTCAGGATCGAACCCCCGACCCCTGTGCCTGCTTGCAGGTGCTTTAATCCACTAAGCTACTTGGCCGGCCCTTGCAATCCTGTTGAAAGGGCTCCATTAAACTTTTCTGCTGCTTGCCTGAAGGTGATGTGGAGATGTGTCCTACATGGCTTGGTGTTTATGGAGCCTGTATTACTAGTGTTAAAAAAGAGAGAAACAAATCACTATCACTCAATCTCATCAGCCTTTTAATTCCATAATTAAGGTTTCATTTTTTTTCTTCTTTTAATAAAAGCTAAATTTCTTTAACTTTTACCCTCAGTTATTGCAACTTTTAATTCTATTACATTTACCTTAATGAACTTGCAGATTCATTCAAATTATCCATTACCTTCTAATTACACAGATTCAAAAGAAATCTCATTCTTTAATTTGTGGAAATGTAACTCTGCATGTACTCTTAGATATTTTTTGACCCTCAATTCCCAATATTAGATGTACTGCAGTGCAAATTCTAAAATACTAAGCTAGTTTTAACGATCATGTCAACCTATTTGGGGCAGATTATGAAAACAGGTCCAATTAGTAGTGGTGATATATTGTATGAATGGAAGTTAATTAAAAGGTCCATTCCCTGATCCACAATGTATCATTTACTGTTTAATTTCCTCAGAACATGCTATTGATGTTTTCTTTGAGCTACCCATTGCTTTATGTCTCTCTTTTTTTTAAAGCATAAAGACTCTTTGCTGGATGAACAATTAAGCTATTAGCATGATATCAGTAATGCAAAAGATTGTAAATGTGCATGGAACAGGAAGTGGGGAAAACCACTCAGAGGAACTCTAGCCTGTTTTGCTTTGGGGGAAGCTCACAGTCTGTGAACATTATTGATGCTTTTGCCTTTTAAAATTTCCATTCCTTGACTTGGTAGCTCTGCAGAATACTTAGCCATTTTTAACCATTAATTTGGGTTGTGGTCATAGAGGCTCTCCTTTACAAAATCATCCTACCCTTGCAAAAAGAAATTCAATCTTCAAGATGATATTTTCCTCAGCTCTTTTCTTTACCACAAATTCAAACTATACTCGGCATTCTGAGTCACTAGTGAGCAGTGAAGTTTATAGTGAGCTTTTGAGTGACACTGTCACACACCAGCCTTGTGAGCTTTCCGGGAACAATACATTTTAAACTGTTTCCTTAGTATGTTTACTACCTAAAAAAAATCTTATTTAAATAGAGTTATGAAATTTCTTGATATGGAACTAAACAGAATCTTAATAAATTCAAGCTATGTGAGTTTTGGCTAGACAGGATAGAGTATCAGGAAACACATTAATCACTGTGCTTGAAACAGTTAAGAAAGTGGACGCAGTACATGGAAGAAGTGGTTTCAAACACAGGGTATGAGACAATCTGGGATAGGGATCTCTCAGAAATGAGAAATAAATGAAACGAACCCTATGATTGCTTCTGCTTACTGTCTGTGGAACCGAGCAGGGTGGTGCACGCTGAGACCAGACATCTCACTGTGGAGTTGGAGTTAGGAATTCTAGGGGTTCAAGGTGGCCAGAATTTTCAGGATAAGGTAACAGACAGGAGAGGATTGCACATAGAACGCTGGAGACCTGCAGAGAATTTCCAAATTGCACACAGCAAAACATCCACCCTGAAAGTTCAATTGAGTACTAATTAGAGCCTGTATCTGTGACTGTACCAGGGTGAGGAAATACTCAAGCATAATGATAAGAGGGGAATGTCTTTAGAGCTCTCACAGAGCAGGAAGCAACGCTGCTCTTTCACTGGTGATCAGGTTATCAGTGATGAGGGAAACAGCCTTAAGCTGAGCACTGCTTTGATCTCAGCTAACAGAGCTAGCAGGAATACCAGAAGAGATTCACATCACCCTTTTCCAAAGCAACACTTAGAAATCTTTATTGGACTGTGAACATATCCAGCAAGCAATAAGTTAAAACTCCATCAGCATTGTCGGGCATTGAGGCAGTGTTGCAGCACTGTTAGAAGAGGCAGAAAGGTAGAAAGAATGGAAATGTGCATATTAAGAAAATAGTTGACTCGTGCTTTATATTCTTAGTGAATAATATAATGAAGATATTTTTAAAAAGTTAATTAAGCATACTTATATTGATCTGGTGAGATATTTCATTCATTAAAGGAAAAGAAAAAATGCTTCCCTGAAACCACAAACCAAAGGTCTATATTTATTTTTACATTAATTACACATGAGTGTTAGAAAAAGAG
Organism: Octodon degus; assembly: GCF_000260255.1. Lineage (NCBI taxonomy): Eukaryota > Metazoa > Chordata > Mammalia > Rodentia > Octodontidae > Octodon > Octodon degus. The sequence goes on along the minus strand of NW_004524612.1, from coordinate 1,170,395 downwards.
GAAATGAAAAGGCACATGCCAAGGTTGTTAATATTTGTTACTTGAAGAAATGGAAATGGATAATGTAACTTTTTATGTAACTGTTTTACTCTAATAGTGAGCATAGGTTACTTTTACTTTTATTTTTTTAATTTTAAGGCAGGGTCCACAGGGTGTCCAGGGTCCCACTACATAGATTGGGCTTATAGTGATTCTTCTGTTTTCAGCCTCCCATGTGCTGGGATTACAGGCACGCACTACCATGCCTAGTCTCAATTGCCGTTTCAGTGGGGTCCAGCATGGCAGTCCGGGGATTGAACCCTAGCCACTGCGCTCTGCCAAAGCAGGTGCTTTAGTCTGTTGAGCTATCTGGCTGGCTTTATAGGTTACTTTTAAATTTATAAAACCTGGGGCTGGGGAGATGGCTCAGTGGAATAAACGCTTCCCTGGCAAGCGCAAGGGCCTGAGTTCAATCTTGGGTTCTGCAAAAAAATAAAAAATAAGAATAAATAAATTTATAAAACCTTAAAATGTTTAAAAGAAAAAATAATGATAAAGTGCATATAAGGATATTGTTTATTGTAATATAAAGTAATAACATGGAAATATTCATTTGAATAGGTACTCTGATTATAAATGTAAAAGTAAAACATACATGCAGATAAAGGCTTTGCCTCCATACCTTTTGTATTTGAATATTTATGGACAATTACAGAGATGTCTTTATTATACGAAGTCTGCAAAGTATGGAGTTGGAAACTATGAGAAAATATAAAAATTGAAGATACTAGAATAAAAGATTTGTGAATATTTTAATAAAATTTCTCCTAATTTTATGTAATGTTACACTCTTAATCATAAATGGTATTTTGTGGTGTAGGTATGTCTTATGGTAAAGTACTTAATGAGTAGGTTTGAGACTGAATTTGCTACACAGTAAAAGAAAAAAAATTAAATTAGTAGGATTGTAAAAAAACATGAAACTATGAGTCACATTGTAAAGAAAAATCAATCAAAAGTATCTCAGACATGAAATAAGCGATAAAATTAGTAAACAATGACATTATCATAATTTATACAGTGGTATTTCATTATCTTTTAGAGATAAAGAGTAGAATGTGGTGAAACAGACTGGATGATTTTATCATCAGATAATACAGTGTAGATAAAAAACTTAATAAACTCTAAAATATAATATATAATATGGCTAAACAGAACCCTAATGAGTTCTGCAACCTGAGATGGTTTATTATGCAAACATTCAGAGGTCCTGTAGAGGAGATAGATTTGGGGAGAGAAAAACAAAACAAAAATCATTCGTAGAAATAGTAGCTGAAAAATTTTAAATTGGTTGCAAAGAACATAGATCTGTGTGATCTAATAATTTCAACAATTTCCAGTAAAAAATTTCAATATATCATGTATTTATTAATCAAATTGTTGAAATATAGTATAAAGTCAAAATAATAAATGCAGCTAGAAGAAAGAATTCATTGAAGAGAAACATACAGAGGAGGTATGGATGGATGAACAGAGTTATGAGTAATAGCAGATTTCCTTTTTTGTTTTGTTTTGTTTTGCTTTTTGGTACTGGGGCTCGAACTCAGGACCTTGCACTTGCCAGGCAGCCATTTAAGCCACTGAGCTATCTCCCCAGCCCTGACTGCAGATTTCTTATGGTAAGCAATGTTAACTATTACACAGTGGAGTGACCTCTTTAGGCTAATAAACCTGATAAGAGACTCAAATAAAGCAAATGAACACTAGACATAGATAGGTAAAGTAGAAAAAATAAATTCTCTAATGATATTAATACACATCAGTAACAAATATTTCAGTAAAATTCCAAATATTTGGAAACCTAATAGCACTTCATAACCCATGGGCCAAGGAAGCAAACAAGAGAAATGAAAAAATACTTTGAATTGCATAAAAATAAAAGCACAACATGTCAGTAATTGAAGTGTGTTATGGAAAACACAGGCCTCATTCTTTCACGACATACCTTTTAGAGGAGGAAACTTTTGTATCTGAAATAATTGCATTATAAAAGAAGAAATGTCTCCAATATATGAACTCAGTACCAGTATTAGAAACTAGAAATAAATAAAACAAGAATAGAAACAAAAATAAAATCAGACCATAAATGAATGAAGAAAAACATTAGACTTTCAGTGAAAACAAAAAATGATTTTTTTGAGATTAATAAGTTGATGTTGGTAGTCAAATTGAAAAAAGTAGCCATGAATTGCCAATGTTACACATAAAGGCAATGAAATAATTACAGATTCTGCGGCTATTCAAATCATTATGGAAGGATAATCTGAACAACTTTGTGGAATATGTTCTACAACTTTTTTTTTTTTTTTAAATAGTACTGGGGATTAAACTCAGGACCTTGTGCTTGCCAGGCATACTCTTATGCTGCTGAGCTATCTCCCTGGCGCTGTATTCTACAACTGTACTGAAATGTACAATTTCTTTGAAAGACAGAAACAAAAGCTCAGTTGAGAATTAACAGATAGATAATCCTTTATCTGTTTGAGGAATTCAACTTACTAATTTTTTTATGAAAAAATGTCAAAACATGAACAACTCTATTTGACATCCCGATGAAAATAAAAGAGACATTTGCAGATGGGTGGCTACTTCAGAATGAGAGGAGGTGCAGAAAGAAGTGGTTGGAAGGGACTGTAAAAAGTCCAAGAGAAGACTTTTAAGTGATGGATGTACTAATTATTCTGATTTGAGCCATTGCTTTATGTATCTATAAAATAATCCAGTTATACACTATATAGAGTCTACATTTTATGTTGACTTTACTCAATAAACCTGTTAGAACCTACATTCAGTTTGTTAGGTTTAATTGAGTGCAAATTTGAATATTGCCCTCTTCAAATAAGACATGGTCTTATTTTCTTTTCCTCGCTTTCTCACTTCACAAGGGATTAAGGGTACCACATTCTCGTTATTGATTATGATCTTCTCCACCCCCATTCAGTTCCCATTTCCTGGGCCACACTTGTCATCTTTATCCTTCTCACTGGCTTCCTGCTCTGGTCTCTTGTTGGAGAACCCTCCCTGGACTTCTACGTCTCGCTGTCCCTGCTACTAAACAGGTGAAAATGTATTGAAGCTGGATCCATTCAGCTTTGAAATAATAGCTATGGTGTAACTAAGTGGATAAATATTGGAAACTGGGATAAGGGGTTGATGTGAAGCGAGATTATCTAAGTTTGCTAAACGTGATTCGGAATCTGTTCTTGAAAACAATTATCATTCACATTCTGACTCATTCTCCAGTAGTCACTCACTCACTGGAACATCTTAACATGTGTAGAGAGTCACATTTATCATCAGTATAGTCTAGGAATGAATCTGCTCATCCTTTTAGAGTGATAGTGTCCCAGTTCATTTATAGGATAAGAACGGTTTTACGTACACCAGAGTTCAAATGTAAGCAAACAATACTTGGTTTTGTAAACAAAAGCTGTGCAAATAAAGTTTTATTGGAATACAGTCATACACACTCTGTTGCCTGTCCTCCGTGGCAGTTTTCAGGCTAGCATAGTGGAGTCAAGCTGTCCAACCTCTAGAGATAGCATAAACCTCCTGAAAGCCAACAATATTTATTTTTTGGCCCTTTGAGAAAATTGTTATAAATTCCTATAATTGATTAAAATTAATGATAGGAGACACTTATAGCATTATATTCCAGGTTGTTTTAGCACAGTGAGTAGAAATATTAATTCTAATAGTCATAAAAATCTTTTGGAGTACATAATATTACAATTCTTTATCAATGAGGAAATGAAGACAAAAGAAAGTAAAAAATTTGGGCTCAGAGCGGGGGAGATAGCCCAGCAGCATAAGCGCCTACCTGGCAAGTGCAAAATTCTGAGTTCAATTCCCAGTACAAAATAAATAAATAAATAAATAAATAAATAAATATTAAAAAAAAAGAATTGTGCTCAGTTACAAAGATAGAAAGTGACAGGGTCATGATTTAAAGGTATTTTGATGCTGAAGGCTTTGAACAGCATTTTCATACTGGGGCTCCACATAATGCAAAAAAGGGCCTGCTGAACGTTTCAGTAATTCAGCCAACCAATAGAAAAGCTGGAAATTATTTGAATTACAAGAGAAACAGGATGTTTTACACAGTTTTACAATTATTTATTGAGGTTTCTTTAGGCTTATCTTTGAAAAAAATTGTGACTAGTCATGTTTTCTTATTCATTCTTAGTAAGTTGCCTCTGGATTAGACCTATATTTCAGCAAGTGATTTTATAAGGGTGGATATGAAACTGAAGTATTCTTTCTAGGGGAGGATCATTTTGTAAGTTTCCTATTTTTTTTTTTTTTTTCTTTTCAGTGTGGTAACCATGGAATCATTTCACCAAGGAATCAGAATCATTCCAGCACTTCAGTTTCATAACTCTGAGTTTCCCTTAAAGCTGTTTTCTATTTTTGACGTAATTAACATAGGAAAATCAGTAAACATTTATCTCAGTAATTGTTTGCAACTAAAACATGTGAAACAAAACAGGCTTAAGAAATTCTGACAACTTGATTGCTTTTCTTGAAACTAGTTCAGTTTGGATTTTTGACACAGGCATCAGCAGTCTCAAGGAAGTTTACATTTAGTAACATACAGATTAGTGTTTCTCCCCATGAAGGAGGCATGCATGACCAACGTTCTGGATAAATTAATATTTAAGAGTACATTACATTAGTGTTTGTAGTAAAAGACCATCGTGCCACGGTTTTATTCATTGTTGACCTGAGCCATAATGCTCTTCCATTTAGTGCCAAAATAGACCTATATTTCAATATGTGAAATGCTAGTTTTTCCTTGTTCATTGCATCTGGACAAGCACATCAGCTATGGAAATGCATTTGTGGAACACCTGAGGAGTTAAAAGTATTTTATATCGAGTGTCTTCTCCTGTAAAGAGATGAATCTGATCAGGAGAATAGAATAAGTATTTAGACAGTGGCCATAAAAATACAGAAAATGTAGACAAGATATCATGTCTACATTTTGTCCTCTGAATAACTACTATGAAAACAGCAATATACAATGTATTGATTATTGTAACTGTCCTAATAACTTGTTTGGAAACTGTTTCTTTGCTATTTCATTTTTTTCTCATTAAAATGGATAAAAGATTTAAAAAATACAGAAAATGGTCGGTTTCACAAAACATTTGTAAAATTCTGTTAAGTTAAACATCATTATAGTATTAAAATAACTATAGGACAAATACCTAAATTGAAACAAAGTAAAACATTATGTTTCCAAGGAACACCACAGGGGTTTAGAGTAGAGATGTTCTTTGCTAGTTTTCCTTGAAAATAATTCACAAACAGGTATACAGTATATCTGAGTAGAGATGTTTAGATTATTATGGATACTAATTTTTTTCTAGAACTTTATTTTTACAAAGATATTTAGTAAAAATTTCCCTCTGCCTTATAGAACAAGTGATACTATTATTCATATTTTGAGGGTCTGAGATTTAGAATAATTAAATGGCTTTGTTGTGCCAACCCTGGAACCCTGGGCACACTGTGCCAGCTACTGACACTGGGTATGGTGGCACACGTCTGTAATTCCAGCACTGGGAAGGCTGAGATAGGAGGATCACCATGAGTGATAGTGCATAGCAAGGCCTTGTACCAAACAAATAAATAAAGATTAAAAAAAATAGAATAAATGGCTTTAGTATGGAACTGGTAAGTGGTGGATGTGCTACCTCAGGTCCTCCAGTTCCATATTATCTCAGTTTTGTGTTGTATCAATCCTTGAAGGGAGGAGTAGAAAGCACTGAGCTAATGTCAATATGCATGGAAGGCAGGTGAAGGGGATTGAGAATTAGATGAGGCAGCAGAGAGGGAGGAGTTCTGAAGAGAGGGTGAGGGCAAGGGTTCAGACGATGTGAGGAGCACCTTGTAATGGTCTTGGCCAGCCACCACTGTAGCATTAAGACCAGGGAGTTAGTAATGGAGTTGAAGGAAACTAGATTCTGAATAGATTTTGAAGGTAGACAAAATGTAGTCTGCTGACAACTCTAATGGAAGGTTTTACAATGGAGATTTGAGAATGATTCCGAAGTTCAAAACTGGAAGAATGACATAGTTTGAAGGGACAGGGATTATTGAGAAATGAGAAGGTTTGAGTTGAGGTTTAAACAAGTGGAGCTGAAATGTCAAGTAGACATCCAAATGAGGATGTTAAGTAGCCACTGGTCACTTGAGCTTAGAATTCAAAGAGGAATCCAGGCTGGGGATAGGAATTTAGAAGTCATCAGATTGTTGGTGATGTTGATGGTGGTATGATGGGGTGTCCTTACTAAGGGAGTGATTCTGAGAAAAGTAGAGAAGCAGTCTAAGGATTTAGTTCTGCGACATGTCAAGGCTTCAAATCTTCAAGGTGAGGAAATCCAAAATGAGCCTGATGCTAATGAAATTTCTCTAGATTAAGTTGGAAGTAGGTCACAGAATATGGAGAAAGCTTGAGGAGTGTATGCTCAAGTGTTACTTCAAAGCAATTATTTTTTCCCTAGACAATGTTGAGAATTCCATAGTATGACAAGCATTGAGTTGTTCCAGAAAAGTCTGTCATAAAGCACTACAGTGATGAAACTGAAACCAGAAGTGACAGGGTGCTCGTGGGTTTACAAGTAATAGTAGCAGATGCTGTTCCAGTACCTACTGTAGTTCCTGCTAACAAAGATCTTGAGCAATTTCTAGAGGAATATTATAAGCAGGAAATAGAGGCCAGAATAATGTGGAGAAGGTAGCCATATTAAAGAAAATGATAGAAAACAGAGAATGGCATGACCTACACAGACAGAAGGAACTGTGTATATCAGATGAGAGCCAAATGGGTGGATGTTAGACCAGGCCATTCAACTTTCTGAAATCCTAAAGCATGTTCCTCAGGCTTAGTGTGGTGTTGTGAGCATGACTTCAAGGTTGGAAGGGATTTCTAAGCACATTGTGAAGGTCTGAGAAGGCGCATAGGTCGAGAATTGCTTCCGGGTATCGTAGGCAGCTAAATTAGATAGAAATATCTAGACAGGGCCAGGCTGTCAAGGAGCCAATATGGAAGACAAGGTGATTTTGCAACTTTGGAAGAGACAGACCCTCCCTGCAATGGACCAGACCTGAAAACAAAAGAGGCAACAAATTCAGCCACATACTTCCCTGAGGATGGGCATCAGAGATTGACAGTCTAAATAAATATCAATCACCTTGAAAGAGCCCAAATGACTCACTAACCCAACCCTCAACAGGAAGACACATTGTTCCATATTCATGGCCACTTGCTATATGACTTACTTTGTCATTTGGTACTGGATTTTAATCAATTTTACCTGAGCAATGGTGCTTGTAACATCGTTAGTTGACCATAGTATTGTGTCACCTCATGTCCACCTCAGCGAATTCCCATGTTCACCACCATGACCCCATGGTTTTACTCTATAAAAGTCCCTGGGAGAGACAGCTTCCTGGTGACCACCCATTCAGGTCACCCTTCTGTCCCTCTATAGGACAGAGGCTTTCTTTCCCCCAAAAATATATTCTACTCTTAACCTATGTTTGATCCTAGAATTCATTTTTCAGTTTTAGAGAACACAAACCCGTCCGAGGTACCTTTCAAGTCGGGAGTTTCATTTTCCCCCCTCTATCTAGGGGACCAGGTTAATTCTCCTTAATTTTATAGACAGTAGTAAAAGCAGACTTTTCCCCTTCCTATTTAAGGGTTGTTTGAATTAGTTATAAGGAGTATATATTACTTTATTCTTTTTCATAAAAAAGAAAAGAAAAAAAGAAAATGGTGGAAAGAACCCTTACAGCAAAATTGAGTTAAGTAATTTCTAGTCTGTAACAGAAAAATGTATCTAAAATCCCTTTTTTTTCTAAATTGTGGTTTCTCCTATAAAATTTGGGAGTTTGGCACAAGTACCTAAAGTTAACATTACCATCCTATGGTCCGTAAGGCATTACACAGTTCAAGATATCAGGGCACTTGTACCTGCAATATAAAAGAATATCTTTGTTCTAATGTATTCAAGAAAATAAGGTAGTTAAAATGCCATTATATACTATAATAATAAAATTATAATTTAGACCTGTGATAAATAATTTAATAAAAATATATTTCAATCATAGTTCACAACCGTGGTGGTACAAAGGAAAAAGATTACTCAGTCAATGTCCAATTCAAATTCCAAGCAAACTCACAGGTATTGCCTTCAACCAAGACCCACCAGCATGAGTCAGTCTCATAAAAGTAGTCCTGTATGGAAGCTTCTGTGGATTTTTTACTAATAGAACCAGGAAGCAAGGATAAAGGAAAACAAGGGACAGAAGAATGACAGGAGGACAGGGTAAGGTCATGGCAGAGCTCAGGGCCTACCTAAGTAACCAGCTGGAGTATGGGGAGGATGAGGACCACAGCATTTCTTCCTTGAGGCAGTGCATTTTGATCCTACTTGGCCTGTGGCCCTGTAGACCATCTCTAAATCTCTAACCATGCATTCCAGGACTTTGGGGCTTGTGACTCCAAAAGTCCCTCCCCTCTGCATACCATGTCATCCATCCCTCTGGCCAGTGCCTGTAGATAGCCCTCTTTTTTGTTTCATACATGGTTTGGGAAAAAAGGACAGAGTGAAGGTATGAGGGACGATATTAGGCTTGGTGAAGAAAGGTCATCTTGGCTTTAGAATGCACTGAGCTAATATACAGATGGCTCTCAAGACTTCAAGAAAGAGCAAAAGTAAAATGATTACAGCAGCTATAAGAACCCAGATGTGAAGGCTGAGATCTAGAAACCAACTTCTGTGATTTCTCCACTGGGAGATTTCACTGAGATGATCCAAAGAATGATATGAGCCTCCAGTTGAGAGTTAGGTAACTGGACCTATATATAGCCAGCCCTGGCGGGTGGAAATCTGTCCACTGAGATCAGCATGAAAAGCACCTTAGAGCACACTCCACTTCGCCCCAGGATTCAGAGCCATTAAATGGTGTTGGAGTGATGCACATGGATTGGTGAACAGCATTCCCTCTGAGCCTATGGTGGGTCCCCAGTTGGCCAAGCCATTCGACAGCTTCAGGCATCGAGATAATGTGTTTAAGAGCAGAGTCTCTTGCTCCATCACTTGGAAAATTGTTGGAGAGCAAGGCCACAGCCCTTAGTCTAAGCACCATGATAAAACTAATGCTTAATTGAAAAATATTATTATTGATACATGGAGTGAGCCATGTAGAGTTTGTAGACAAGGTAATGTTGCAAGCCTTAAGAGGTTGGTTCTGGGGAGTAGATGAAACATAAACAGTGAAAATAGGTTTCTCCTTGATGAGGATCAAAATATATACTGAAGGTCTTTTCAGGTGCCTGGAGCTGCAGAGAAACAAGCAGAAGGAAAAAGGGAAAGGGACTCTATTATCTTTGAGGACACAGGGAGAATCTGGGGAAGATAAGAAATTCTCTGGAGTTGAACAAAGGGAGGCTGAGGCTTTTATGGCCTTTTGCCAAGGGGCAGAGTTTGAGAGGATGTTTAGATACACCTGAGAGAGCTGAATGGGGCCTTCCCTGAGGCGGCAGGAAGGGTGAAAGGAAGTTACACTGGACTGAGTTGGAGAAGAAGGGGGAGGTGGTTTTGGGAAGATGGGCTTTTGCTTTAAGGGCTTCTGCCATAGTAGATGACCACCATGTGATTCAGCAATTCATACTTGGGCCAGAAGCTCCAGTATGTGCAGGAAGCACAGGTCATGGTACTATCAGAGGTATCATAGCAATCCAGGTGAATTGTATCAGCAGATTCTGACAATAGGAGAAAAGAAAGGAATGACTAAATGCCATAAGGCTTTTTTTTTTTTTTTATAAAATTAAGAAAGGATATAAGTCAATGCCAGAAAAGGGATGAGTCAGGTCCAGCAAGCACTGGATTGTGTGCAGAAGGATTGCCCCGTACCTAAAAGGTAACTGTCATTTCAGGTGGAATTGGACTGTAACACCATCAGATTATGGGTCCCCCAATTTTCTAGAGTTAGGTTATAAGCAAGATGAATAAAAAGAGATTGGTGGGCCAACATGAATTCCTACTCAAATGGGTGCCATTTCCTATTAGGTTTAGGAAGGTGCCTGCCAGACACAGAGGAAGGTAGGAAAACTTGATGATGGGCCATTAAGTATGGTTAGGCCCAATGTAAATATGATTCATATACCACTGAGTCTAATAGGGAATACAGTGGTCATGGGGCAAGGGGAACAGTAGTGACTCTACATAGGGGAATTTTTCAGCTAAATAAAAAGTACTGTCCATGAAGGAGTAAACGCTGGTGAATAGAGTATGTAGAGTAGTCATAGTTTTCTGTTTATCATTATCCCTTTAAGAGCCAGGAGGGGACAGGCAGGCTCTGTCAGCAAAAGAGGAATTCTTGGAGGAGAGGGGCAGATGAGCATAGCCCCAGGTGACTATATCAACAGACAAGGTGTAAGTATAAGTGCCCAATGTATCTGGCATTTATTTTGGCGTACAGTTAAACAGAAGTAGAATAAGAAGGAAAACTTTTACCTTTGTCATCTAGAATTATAGGTGACTTGGGCTACCATTGCCAGGAAGAGGTTTTCCAAGGTAGAAGGGATGCCAGTTTTTTCATAGCATGGAGTATGGTGAAGTATTTAATCTCTCCTCAGGTACATCCTGAGGATTGTGTTGTAAAGGATAGCAGATCTGCTTTCCTCACTTGTTGCCTATCTCTTGAGAGGAAGTGCTCTCTCCTGCAGCTCAGGGATGGGTAGCTTCTTACCGGGCCCTACAACAGAGGCATACCGGTCTTCCAAGTGAGCAGTTCCATAGGGCCAGCCCTTGTGGGCCAGCTGAGGTCTACCTGTCGAGCTCCCTGAGGCACAATTTTAAAAAAATTAAAGAAAAGAGTGCTTTGATGATTATTCCTGTGGGTAAACTCTCACTCTAGCAATCCCCCTTTTTGTTATGCTAATTGAGTTTTACACAGTAAATCTTGCCCTTTTATTCTCTGAGCTGATGCAAGTAAAGGGAATTTGCTTTGGTGTGGGGTTTTATAGTCACCAAGTCCTGCTACTCAACAGAGAAATGAGCATATTTAAATTTGCCAAGATAATCACAGTGAGTCACATCCATTTGCCAAATTATACTGTATTTTAAGTCATGGGATTGACTCGTTCCTTCCTGAGGAGATTTTATCAATTATGGTTATCTTAGAAGCTGCATTGCTGTAGAATGGTGACAGATAACTGTTCACAAAAGAAACTTGAGATCAAGGACAGCATATTTTAACATGACAATCATGATGACATTATTACATTTGAAATGAATTTAAATTTCCATTTTAGTATAAAATCACTTTATAGTCAGTTACTATTATCTAATTACAATATATTAAATGACATAATTTTTACTTAATTTTGTTTTTCCTCTTTTTTTTGTACAAGAAGTCAATTGGCATATGGTGTTATAATTTTACAGCCCCTCCCCCCGGAACACCTCTCCAGAGGAAGCCATGGATATAACTGTCAAATAATTGTCAATAGTTTAATAAGCTGAGATTCAGAAACTTTACATCAGTCATTTTCAAGAGACATTGCAAATGTTGCTTACATTGCTTTCCCTCTTTGCATAAAGTTTGACCCATACTCAATCAAGGAGAAAAAAAGCAAAAAGAACAAGCACACTCTGTCCATTCACTTAGCAGCTGCGAAGTTAAAGGACCTCTGGGCTGATAATCCTAACCTGTGACCTTGCTGAAGGTCTTCCAGGTTTTCTACAGCTGCCTCTGTCCTCTTACTAGGCTGTGAAGTTGGCTGTCTTTGTTCCTTCCCCAGGCTTTGGAAGGCTGGTGCTCTGCACTAAGTTGTCCCAATGTAGTCCTCACACAGGGCACTGCTTGTCACGGTTCACAACCATAGTAACCATAGCAGGGCACAAAGGATAAAAGATACTCAGAGTCAACATCCACTTGGAACTCCAGGAAGGCCCAGAGAGACTACTTTTAACTGATGCCTCTTAGCAAGAGAGCATCTCATGACAGTCCTGCATGGAAGCTTGTGTGGCTTCTTGTTTTGATAGGGAAACTAGGAAGCAAGGATAAAGGAAAAAAGAAGGCTATTTGCATTGGAATTCATGGAAGGGACAGGGCAGTGACAGGAGGACAGGGTAAGGTCATGGCAGAGCTCAGGGCCTACCTAAGTAATAAGCTGGAGTATGGGGGAGATGAGGGCCAGAGCATTCCTTCCTTGAGGTGATGCATTTCGACCTTACCTTGGCCTGTGGCCCTGCAGGCCATCTCTTAATCTCTAACCATGCATTCCAGGAGTTTGGGGTTTACATTCCAGGAGTTTGGGGCTTACATTCCAGGAGTTTGGGGCTTGTGGCTCCAAAAGTACCTCCCCTCTGCATACCATGTCATCCATCTCTCTGGCCAACAGTCTCCCACAAATAATTTCCCCAAGCACTGGCCACAGTTGTAGTACAGTCCTCACCAGCCTTTCCATATTAGGGCATCGGGACTGCTCCTAATGAAGTGACATCTTGTGCTCTCATTGTCACGCAAGCTTGGAACCCAAGCCCTGTGTGTGTGTGTGTGTGTGTGTGTGTGTGTGTGTGTGTGTGTGTGTGTACACTTTGCTGTGCATCCCAGGCTGGCCCAAGTTGGTGATCCCCCTGCTTCAGCTTCACTGAATGCTGGTGTTACTAGCATGTGCCACTTCGTTCAGCTTGTTAAAATCTTAATCACTAGGGACCTATGCAATCTGTGTCTTTTGGTGTGTGCCTTTTTTTGACACGGAGATGTCATGCCTCATTTGAGGTTACTCTTGGAAAACAGGAGTCTTTTTCACTTTTATCAATCAGCGTCACAGATAAGTTTTTTGTTTTTTTTTTTTTTTCTCTATGCCTGGCACAGTAGAGAAATAGGCAGAAGGGAAAAGGGAAAGGGACTTTATTATCTTTGAGGACAAAGAGGGAATGTAGGGAAGATGAGGAATTCTGTTGATTGGAACAAAGGGAGGCTGAGGCTTTTAAAGGCCTTTTGCCGGGGGTGGGGTTTGAACGGGATGTTTAGATACACCTGAGGGGCTTCCCTGAGGCGGTGGGAAGGGTGAAAGGAAATTGTGTCCTGGACTGTGTTGGAGAAGAAGTGGGGAGCTGGTCTTGGAGAGACCCCCTCTTTTTTTTTTTTTTTTTTCCGGAACCAGGGATTGAACTCAGACCCTTGCGCTTGCCAGACAAGCGCTTATTCTACTGAGCTATCTCCCCAGCCCCAGAGACCCTTTTGTTTTAAGGGCTTCAGTCACAGTAGCTGACCACCACAATGATTCAGCAATTTATACTAAGGCCAGGACCTATCACTAACGTCTAATCCTTTCTCTTCATTTCCAAGTTACGTTTTTCAAATTAACTGTTAATGGCTCAGTGCCCTTACTGTGCCTCCTTCGATAAAGCATCCCCTCATATTCTTTCACAGAAAATAATGTACCCTGAACTTTAAAAGCTTCTGATACACAAGTGTCTTACAATTCATGGGGTTGTTCACAATGTATTTCTTACTGGTATCAAAAATTTTTTAAATTACAGTGCCTTCAAAAATGATATTGCTTTTATATCCTGAAAATAAGACAAAAGACGTTCTTTTGGGAGCCCTGCTACTTTGGTCAGCAGTCGAGGGGCTCATGTATCTAGTTTCTTTGCTTTCTTCTGAGTCCTAACACACTGTCTTATTTAACCCTGGCTGGAGTCTCTGACTTCCGTTTCTGTTTTCCTCAGCACTGATGGAGTTCTCCCCAGTGGGCCCATCCATTCGCTGCCTTCTACTCTCAGGATCTTACGCTTGCCGGGTGGCCTACTTCTCATCCTTCATTTAGTCTGGTTTGCTTGGTGCTCTGCTCGCCTGCTCAGCTTCTGTGACCCACGTGGACGCTGTTAGGCCTTGGAAAGCCTCAGAGTCACCTGGGGAAGGTTTTTAAGAGACAGATTCAGAAGTTGACACCTGAAGTGCAAAACAGGCTGGTTGGATTGAGAGCTAGAAATCTATTTTAAGAAGGGGGCTTTCACTCTTAGTCCATTTGGAATTCTTTCCCAAGTGATGTTGTTGCCTGAATGAGGCAGGTTTTCTATAGATTATCTCTTAGTTTAATGGTCTGGGAATGTGAAAAATTAGGGACTTCAGTGTTGTTCTATTATGATACTTTGGCTAGAAGCTTTATTATTGAGAGAGAATTGTGACAAGCATATATCCTGAATTTCAGAAGACCATCTATCTGTTTATCCTTACAGTTTTGTTAGCACTTCCTGGTAGATTGCATCTAGAGTTATAGTTCTCGTGGGGATGCTCATTTTACCATACAGTGAGCTTTCAGGGTCAAGTTCTTGTCATTCTCCTCTTTCTTTAGTCAAACATAAACTACTTTAATTATGTTTTGAATTCCACAAGCAATTTTTAAATCATCACTCTACCACATGAATTATAAAATAATTACATGTTTATTCCAAGCACTTTTTGAAATAAGAGATTTCAGCCAAATTTCCCAATGGGCACATACTGATTTGAATAGCAAAATCCACATCATTAATAAAAACTTCTTTGGTACATAATGAGTTATGATTAAGATATCCAATGAAAATAAAAACATTTACGTTAATTGACTTAGTGAATATTTAATAAATATTGACAAAAGTCTAAGAAAATTATCAGATGCTGGAGAGAAACACAATTTACGGTCCTCTTATACCTGACTATTGCCTCTTTTTAGTGTGGGAAAAAGTGCCTTTGAAAAGCTTAGTGTTCTTGTGTGGTATTTTTTGCTGGTTTCCTCTCAGCACATTTAGATTACTTTTTGAACTCTGGCTTAATTATAGAGAACCCTTTAAAGCATATAAAATGATATATAATTTATTCACCTGAGAAATTCAGGGCAAAGCTGATCCTGCTTAGGTATGAAAATCTGTTGAAAACATGTTAATACAGTGTTTCCAGGTAGAATCCTATATTATTGAGCATTTCTACCCTTCGCCTTACCCTTAATTTGCAGTCATGAAAAATAACAGCTGTATTTTAATAGCCATTTTAACTGAGGTATTAAGTAAAAATAAAAGTAAATATATTTAAGTTTATGCTGAATGTATAGCATCCCCTGAGTAAGTTATTACAACGAGAAAGTTCATACAATAAATCTTTGAGACCCTCTGGTTCTTTACCTCCCTTAATTGGTTATAAACTAGTAAGAAATGACATTTAGATTCCTTGGAGATGTTTACTTAATTTTTATATTCATAATTTTTATTAGATAATATTTTCTATTTAGGTTTTTAATCTGTTAGGTTGTGTAGCATGTTGATAGAGTGTGATTTTTCTGTTACTGCTTCAGAAAACAAAATGTACTTATACAGATCTGGATAAGTCTTGAACTTACCTATGTTATTTTTCCAAGATTTTCTAAATAAATATATTTTTTTCCACTGTCATAGGTGGCTCTATTTGGTTTTTAGAAAAATGCAGAACATAATCAGAACCCCAGGTCTCTGAAATAATTTTAAATTAAAACTATAAAAGTGAAGAGATCTAAAGTATCAATATTGCTTCAGAGTAGATTAGAATTTATGCAACGAGTAGAAAATATTTACAGAAATGATAAGAACTGATTAATTTTTTGATTCTGTGTAACAGAAATTGTAATGTAATTTGAACCCATAGGCTCCGCAGTGTTAGTGCAGAGGAGACGGATGGTCCTGGCCACCAGGAGTTGATCACTGATCACTGGGAGGGTCGGACACTCTGTCCTGCTGGCAGGCTAGCAAGTCAGCCTGCTGCAATCTTGTAGGTGCTGGCTGAAGCTGTTTCAATTAAAGGCTAAGTCCTTGATTGTGCCTAGCATAGCGAACAGTGTGAACTTATTATTGGTGTTTTTCTTTTACCTAAACTCTTTTGGGTCATATGTAGGAGCAGGCCAGGAAGATCCTGTGACAGCAAACCATTCCCATGACAACTGAGGGCCCCGAGTTCAGGGAAGTCTTAGAAGTTGTAAGCAATCCTGCCCAAACTTTACTGCCCTGAGAGGCTGGTCAGGGATCTTTAATGGATCTGTCTTCTTTTGTGTCTACCCATGTTACTCTCTGGACAGAAATCCTTGGGAAGACAACCTGTAACAAAGAGCCAACGCTTCTGCTGACAGAATGTACAGAATCCTATCATCCTTGGAGAATCATTTTTCAGCAAGATCTGAGTAATGAATAGCCTCATGGTTTAAACTATTGTTATTGGGATTGTTAACTAATATTGGCTACTTGAGTTTAGTTGGAGTATATCGATTTATGTCTTCTTTATTGTAAGCAATATTGATGGTCAGTAATATGGATAAAACATAAACACATAATAAATAGCTAGAAAGATAGAGGAGAATACATTATATTATCAGGCTTTCTTTCATAGAAATATACTATTCTGTAACTACACTCACACTGTGATGTCCGTAGAAACATGTTAAGTAATATAGGTTATTGCTTATCCAAAATGCTTAGAACAACTGTTCAGCTTTTGGAATTTGGAATATTATTACATGTATTGTGTGATATATTGAGGGTGGAAACCAAGTTTATTTTATTTTTTAAAGAATTAAAATAGCAAAAAAAGAAAGCATTAGAAACCATACAAAATTTCATTAAACGAAGTAATAGGAATTCAACAATGGCTGCTATATTGCATGATATTATCTTCAAATTAGTTGTTTAGGTTACCAGTATAATATGTACGCAAAATTCACACACAGCTTAGCATGCAGCCTGCAGGTAATTTCACACAATAAGGCCCTTGTGTTTTGACTGCCGCCTATCATGTGAGGTCAGATGTGGAATTTTCCACATATGGAGCCATACATTATTCAAAAAGGTACAGATCTGGGAGTATTTCAGATTTTGGATTTTTAGATAGGAAATGGGCAGCCTGCAATAGTCTAAATTAGAATTTGTTTTTAAATTAAGATGCTCAGAGGCAAAAGAAGAAAATCATGGCAGAGCAATGTTAGTGAGCTACACATAAAGGGCTATATAAGTATTGAGAATAGTCTCTTGCTGTATTCTGAATTAAAATCTTGGCTTTGTGATGATTGAGTGATGGCGAACTACAGGTTTAAAGCTTTCTTTGCCCCATACTCAACTGTGTGTATGAAGGTAGCTTTGTCTGAAATAAATTTTGTGTCAACTGTTCATATGTTTGAAGCTACTAATGTCAAAGATTATTTTCTAGTCTGACTCCATTCAGTGTTACCAATTAAGAAATTGAGGTCCAGGAAAATAGAAATTTTGCCTAAATTTTCACACTGAGGAAGGAGCAGAGTTAATCCCTTTGGTGTTTTTCAAAATGTGTGTGTGTGTGTGTGTGTGTGTGTGTGTGTGTGTGAGAGAGAGAGAGAGAGAGAGAGAGAGAGAGAGAGAGAGAGAGAGAGAGAGAGAGAGAGAGAGATCAAGCACATGAGCAAGAGCCCTGAAGACCCATCTGAGTAAGAATTATAGTTTTCTATGTACAGGTAACTCCGCTTGTCACTGCAAATATCTGTCTAAATTAACATTGCATTAGGGACCAGTCAGAAAATACGAAGGTTCTTTCCAGTTTGTGGCCAAAGCTTGGCTGTGCTGTCGAAAAAATATTGTCTTTCAAAATCACTTTAAAAAGAGTTGCTATCTGAGTCGCAAATACAGGGTTGTCTTTTAAGCATAATAAACAAACTATTAGGCCAATTACCATTCACCAGTGAAACTTTCAAACTTTGAGAAACTGACCTGCTTGAGTATTTCGTGAAAGGCAGAGTTTAGCTGCTTTCATCTGCAGCGTGAGGCTTTGGCCACGTTGGCTCGAGGGGACCCTAACAGCCGCGGGTGGCTACAGGGAGAGGGTCTCACCAAGAGGGAAGATTTGTACACCTACTTGTAATGGAAATATCGCGCTTTTACCTGTTTTAAATCTCTTTTATTTTTTTTTTTACTATGCAAGTTGAAAAATTTTCCAGTGTGATATTTTATATCTTTTTTTTTTTTTTTTTTTTTTTAATGAGGAACCAGAGATTGAACTCAGACCCTTGCGCTTGTCAGGCAAGTGGTTATTCTACTGAGCCATCTCGCTAGCCCCGTATTTTATATCTTGATAGGTGTTTGGATGCCTACATTTATTGAAAGGGAGCAACACACTTCCATAGTTGAACTTGATGTCATACTGTAGATAGCTATTGCACTCAGTGACAACATGCTGACATTTTAAGAGGAGGCGCACTGGTGTTCGTGATTTACACTGAAGTGCACCCCAAATCAGGCAGATTGGCGGAAGGATGAAGGATGTGTGTATGATGAAGCCCTGCAATAATTATGACAGAACGTAGCTGGAGGTGATATGGGGAACTCTTGCATAATTTTTTCAACTTTGATACATGTTTGAACATTTTCTTGATAAATCGTTTGGTAAAAAGACTTACCAGTATAGTTCAATGCTGTCATTTTTGGAAAATGGCCATATATGCACACCGTAATTCTTCATGAGCATCTTCCTTTCAAAGCGTAGGAATATAGGCAGTTTCTTAGAAGGTTGAAAGTGAAATCAGGGAGCGTAAGCCACTGGCAGAGTGAGCACTACAACCAAGCATACTGCCCAACGACCGACTTCTCTTGCTTGGCTTTGCATTCAAATTTCAGCCTCCAGTTAATTTCTTTACATAAATTTTAAAAACATAAAATAAAAAGAAACCACTTTAAGTACTATTACAGATGAAGAAAGGGCGTTTTCATGATTACTAAAATGTGTTTATATGAGGATATCTCAACTCATAGCACTGAAGTGAAGTTTTTTGTAGTTGTGTGGATTAAAGTTGGTTGTGAATTTATACTTTTTTTTTTTTTTTTTGGTGGAACCAGGGATTGAACTCAGGCCCTTGCACTTGCCAGGCAAGCACTTATTCCACTGAACTATCTCCCTGGCCCCTCATTCATTGGTATTTAAGGGCCCAAATGTGCATGGTGATTCTTGAAGGGTGTATTCTTTCAAAGTGAACAACTTCCCTAGAAAAGAACCACAAGCTTTATATGCATTCCTGCACTATGGCTTTGGAAATAACACTAACAAAAAAGGCCTTACTTCTTGTGTTTGACTAACGTAAACCATGTTGAAGGATCACCTGAGCATGATTTCTGTTCTGCTCTTGTGCTCTTCTAGAACATTTACAGGTAAGAATCTGCAGAATGAAGACAGAGAGTATTCGTAGGTCTGAGAACATAAGGGAATAGCTTGAATTCTATGAAGTTCTTCAGGGAGGGGGTTTTAAAATGGGAATGACAGTAGGGCCATATGGACTTAGCTTTAAAAATGAACTGAATTCATGCAGCCTAGAATATAAGTTTGTTCCCCCTCAGGACCCTTTTCATGCACATGTTATGGAAGACACAGAAAAGCATTTTGTTGATGTAGGTTGATCTCTTGATGTTTGAATGTTAGAAATTAAAAAAAGAAAAAATAAATATCCATTGATTTAGACATAAAAGAGGAAAAAGCCAACAAATACTCCTTAATTTAATTCCTTTTTGTGCTTTGTTTTACATTTATTCATTTTAAATTTTTAAAATGTTTTTTCGTAATTCTTAGTAGTGGTAATCTTAGAACTTACTAATTAATGTTGTACATTTACATTTGTACTTGTAATACTTTATATTTATATTCTCATTATGTCCATTTTAATTTTTATAGTTGTTTACTTTTACAGTAGATTGTGCTTCTGAACAATTATAGGATTTATATGTCTTCCTGTCTTGTCAGTACACAGTACAACTGTAACTGCCTTTTAACTAAGGGCATGAGTCACGTACAGGGCACATTTTTGTTAAAGTGAAGGTTTTTCAGTTCTTAATTCTGTTGTCCTTTAAAATACTCCTTTTAAAGGTATTTTTCTGGCTAAGGAGATGGTTCAGTTGAATAAGTGCTTGCCTGGCAGGCGCAAGGGCCTGAGTTCAATCCCCGGCTCCACTAAATAAATAGATAAATAAATAAATGTATTTTCTCAGACTTTAGTGTTAATCACTGCTTTTCAATTTGCTTTTTTAGAATGCCAAAATGTAAGGCTCTTAGAACTGTACATACCAAAATGCAAGAAATGCAGAATTCCAAAAATGTCATTATAATTTTGATCACTGGTATAACTTTTAAAAATTGCAATATAATGTTGCCGCCTTTTCAAAATAAGGACCTCAAAGGATTTATATGAACTGCAAATATACTTTCAGGAGAGGAAAATGTCAGCTGGAAAATTATTAGCTAGATAGACCTGTGTGCAACCCCCCAGCATATGCATAAACACAAAATTGTAGTATAGTAAGTAATATATGTACAACAGTGTGTCATTTGAAGAATAAAGTCCAGATTATACTCACTATAGTTCAGTAATTGCATGATACATTCTTGGTTCATCTTTTTGAAAGAGTAATTTGGTCTCCTGTAGTTTCTAAGAGTGACAAAGTGAGCTTAGAAGCATTCAGATTATCTAGAATTCTAGATTTATGGGTTTTTGACCCTTGCTGTGTCAAAATTAGTCAAGGGATTTTTATAAAAATGCTACTATTTATTGTACCCCAGATGGAATAAATTTGAGTGTCTGCGAGTGGAGCCTAAATATTACTAGTTTTCAAAAACTCCCTGGGTGATCCTGCCTTGTCAATTACAAGAAAAGGGGCCAAGAGCTGCCCCAGACCTTGGTGAAGCCATTGTACTTGTCAGCTGTAGAACAGAAACAGAATCTTGGTCTTGTTTTAAGGCAGTGTTTTTTGCAATCTCTCACCCACTTTCCTTTGGTTTTGCCAATTTGAGTTTCTTATTTTGTGTTTGAATGGGTCCCCCAAACTCCTGGGGTTGGTTGTTGGGTGTGGTCAGGGTTTGTCTCCGCGGATGAGGGGCAAAAACATCAAACACTTGGATTTTCTGAAATCCTGGGGACTGAGTGAAGAACTGGCTTAGCCCGAGATCTCTAAACTGGACTGGCCACACTGTAAGTTCTTTTATGGCCAAGAGTGAGCACAGTGATATTTCTAGTTAGCCATTCCAAGTTTTATGTACTACATTTTAATCAAATTACCTTCCATTTTATTCAGTAATAAGAGTGTATTTATATTAAACTAGTTTTAGTTAAGGGTATATGTTAGGCATTTTAAAGATAGTAGAATAAACAAAAATTAATGCATTATAATTGAAACTTATTTAGATAATGAACAGATAATAATTTTTATCTATTTCCTGAAGCTATAGTTTTATTATGTATAGCCAACTTAATTTATGTACTTATTTGACTTCTATACACTTATATGTAACTTATTTTACTTTCTATATCTTCCATGATTATTTTTAGTGTAGAATTACAATACCACCATGCCATCGAGACTAATTTCTAAACAAATAGCTATAGGGCAAAATCTGTTTCTACTTATTAGGGACATGTCCTATGGAAAAATGTAACTTATTCTAGGTATTCATCACCAGTTTTTGCTTGGTGGGATGATGTTACTTGAGCGGCACGTGGCCACACATGGATACAGTACTAGTGCCTCTTAAAGGCCTTGTGTAACACACTCACTGTGGGATACTACTGTGCTTCTTTACTTCCAGAATGACCCCTGCTCTAAGCAGTGTTGGGGCAATGCCTGGGCCTCCCGAGCCCTTGAAGTCAAGACGAAGTACCTGGACTTCTCATGAGGGCAGGTCAGAGTCAATGTAAGTGACTTCCTACTTTGGGGGGCTAAATCCCTTCTGTGATGTAGGTCAATATGAAATTTCCAATGTGTGTTTTGTGTTATCATATTCCAAAATACTCCTCTTGACCTAAGATAAAACTTTGCAAATGTTTTTAAAGTGAACACCTTTGTTGCATCTCTGGTGAAAATCAGTTCAAAAATAGGATGTACTCAGATTATTTTTCTTCATAGATCTTATCAATATTGTCAGTTACCCAAAAATATTATGTTGAGAAACATGCAGCTACTTCAAAAATTGGCATCAATTCAGAGAAACTTAGAAAGTCTAATATATAAATGTTTTGGACTTTAAAGCTGAGCAGGACTTATACTTGCCAGGAATTCATGAAGAAATAGGCAAAGGGCAAGTCTATATCTTTGACAAGAGTTTGGGTTTTGCAGTATATCATTGGAGCTGAGAGGTTGCTCCCTACAACTTTATTTCTTTACAGTGATATTAGCTCAGGAATCCCCAGTCATGGAATTATGTTACTTAAGGCTATCAAAAACTTCAGTAAATCACATCAGAAAACACTTTGAGTGTGTACCAGTGGTTAACAGTAAAAGTATAAATAATGTTCATTTGTGGTATACACAACAAAGGATTGGGGATTGAGCTATTTGTTTAGAGCAAGATGATGAAGTCATGATGTTTGTTTTAAAATGAAATTTTCATTGAAAACAAAAAGTAGAAGAATTTATGTTCATCAAATCTTGATGATCCATATGAAGTTCTTTTCAAATAATTGCATAATTATTTATAAATTCCATAGTGTCACTCATGAAGATGATGTGAAGTCATTTTTTTATAGCTTAACTTGAGAACTTTTATGTAATACAGAGTTTGGATACTTTGATTATATGGCGGGAAAAACAAAAGTTTGCAATAAGTACAGATTCAAATTAGCTTCTTTATTTCTAACTTAGGTAAATAAATTTGAGTGAATAATATCAAATTAATTGAATTTATTCGGAAGCACAATTAGTAAGCACTGGGCAGAGAATGGAATGTGTAGTAAAAAGCTCAGATGTGATTAGCTTCATTTTTCCTGCCTATTGGAGGGCCATTTAAGATCTTTTAGCTTTAGATCTGGCTA
Source organism: Octodon degus (assembly GCF_000260255.1). Classification (NCBI taxonomy): domain Eukaryota; kingdom Metazoa; phylum Chordata; class Mammalia; order Rodentia; family Octodontidae; genus Octodon; species Octodon degus. Next base: position 1,147,513 of record NW_004524612.1, on the reverse strand, counting down.
GCTTTTTTATCCTACTGAGTTGGTGTGGGGACTACATGAGATGACATTTGTGAAAGTACTTTATTTAATTTAACAAGTTAGACAAAAGTTGGTATTCTTTTGCATGTGAAACTTAGGACAAAACGTTTTAAATTACCCTGGGTATTTTATCTAATGAGTTTATACCTAGCTTTAGTTTTTTTTAAAGCCAGAAACAAAACAATTAATATGTAGTAGGTGAAAATGCACAGAGTAGCATTGAGACACACTTGCAGAGTGGCTGTAAGCACCGTGGCATGCTGAGACCACTCTTTCTCCATCAGCCCATCTACTTTTCCTCTACCCACACCTATAACTTCTCCTACTTCCTTTCCTTCCTTTCTCTGATGCTTCTACCCTTCCTCACTTTTCAAGTTCAGTAGGATTTTTTTTTTTTTTTTTTTTTGGTCTTGTGACCTTAAGTTCTACACCCTATGGTGATCCTTTTTTATTGGTATGATATATTACTTAGATATTTTTCTGGCAGGTTTTGTTTAAAGAGTTTTGACATCTTTCCCTGGATGTTTTATAGTTAGACAAGGTGAAATTCTAAGCTGCTGGACCAGAAAAAGGAGCTCAGTCTCTTGTCCCCAGTGACTAATACGACTGCAGCCGTGCTATCAGGTGTGTGTAGTCACACTTCAGCTGGGACTGCTTTTTGACTTGAAGTCCTTTAGCTCTGTCATACCATTTACAGTTAGGTGTCTTGAAAACCACACCACCATATACTTAGGCTGAAGAAAGAGAGGAGTTCTGCTCGTAGAAGAGCAGAAACATAAAATAATACATAAAAAAAGAAAGATAACTGAGCGTGAGAGAAAAGATGTAAAAATGTGAACTGCACACAAGAACAGAGCAGCCAAAGGTAAAGCCTTAGGTGAGCAAGAAAGGCTATTGAACGAGGGGGAGTCTTTCCTTTTCTGACGCTGCTGTGGCTGATCAGGACTGAGTGCAGCAAAGTTGACAGGGGTTCTGGATCCCGGGGAAACACTGCGTACCAATTGACCTATGCCAAGAAAACTAAAAGAAGGGGTGAGGGGAGCAGCTAGAAATGAGGGCATGGGTTGCAGGAGGCAAGGAACTAATTTATCTTGGCATTGATAGTTTAAACATCATAAACTTAAGAGAAAAATCTGTTTTGAAACCATTTAAACTTATTAGCATGAAATACTTCCCCTGATTCTTTGTTATTGGCTGGTTGTTTTTGAAAACTATAGTTGAAAGAGTGGTTGAGAAAGCTCAATATTTGTGAATATTGCTTACCAATCTGTAATTCCCCTAAGGCATGAATTTGGGGTTGCGGTTTTGCTCTTGTTCTCCTGCTTCATGTCTTTATTGTAATCACCCTTTTTCTTTTTTATTATCTATTTTATAACCTCACCACTTGAAATGATTTCTTTAGGTTTGTAAGTCCCAAAATTTCCCCTCAAGCATATCCGGATCTGTGGTAGCTGTGAAAGGAACTTAGGGGTTCGCACTGAATTCTCACCTTTGCACTGGTTTGCACTGATAAAGAGATAACATTGAAGAACAGATTGTGTGTGGGTTTATTTATGAATTTTATTTTATGAGTTTTAGGATTTCTATGTATGTAAATATTAGAACTTTGGGAACATGATGTTTAGACAGGCTTCACTTCTTCCTGAGGATTAGAATCGTGTAACCAGCACAGGGTCTGAGAATCTGGGCCTCTTGTCACTTGTTATTTCTTCTTTTGCCTGATCTTCCACATTTGAGTGATTATTGTGCTGTTAAAGTATACTGCTGTTTCCTGGGTGGGGATATTGGTGCTGGCTTGTATTTGTCATTAAATAAATTATTTTTAAAAGGCTCCTTCTGAGCTAGCAGATTACAATAGGGCACTTTTTATGTTTAGGTATGAGTTGGTGTTAAAATTGAACTGGGTTTCGACTCTACTTTCTACCCACACGCAAGTTTTTGTATATGCATAAATAGTACAATTGTATGCAGTAAACCCTCGGAAAAATGTGAACTTTTTTCCTCAAATGACAGTGCTTCATAAATCACTGAGTCTCCAAATACAGTAAGATCTTTTTCGTTGGTCTTTGTGAGTTAAAAGAAATGGCTTACTATTGGAATTAGGAGATTATCAACATTTTATCTGTGAAGTTTTCAAAGTTTGAAATAAAATACTTTTCCAGTTTTACAAATTAATTATTAGAAAAATGAATTTGAAATATAAGAATTGCTTGTATGTTATTTAAAGAGGTTTTTGAGGTTAAAAATCATATAATTCACATAAAAAATTAAAATTTTAGTCAGGAATATTATAGCTCAGTAGTACAATGCCTGCTGGCAAGCACAAGATCCTGAGTTTCAATTCTGGTATCAAAAATAAAATAAAATAAAATTGTATTAAGAGTCAGTAAATTGGGGGCATTAGTTATGATTTGACAGCTTTGGTATCATCTCAAAATCTCAGACAACTTTAGATTTTGGAACCTGTGACACAGAAGTAAGATATCAAACCTATATGCCCACTTCTATTTCTCCATTTGAGGTTTTAAGATCATACTGAAAAGCCAGATGGGAAAGATTTCTGATTAAGCTGAGGAGATAGCTCAGTCACATGAGTGCCTTCCTAGAAAGCACAAGGTTGTGAGTTTGATCCCTGGTACAAAAAAAAAAAAAAAAGGTTTCTAGTTAAAAGCTTTACATTTCAACTTGCTATATCCTTCTTAATTGCATTGAAAAAGGAGTGATTGCATTAAAATCTCTATTAAAACCAGAACTTGAATATAATGTTCTGCTTAATATTCTTAAGAGAGGTGAAGACAGCAGGGTGGGATGAAGTGAGTGGGACATGGAAGGCTACTCGCTGTCAGCAAGCTGAAGGCAGAAATGTAAGGTCACTTGTCTTGTGTCACTTGGAGTTGAACTTGCACCACCTATTGGGGAACTTCTCTGAGATTCACGCATCCATGCTGTGGTCCTGGGTCACATCTGGGTTTGGAGCTATGCAGTGTTACCTCTGACAAGTAAACCAGAGTGGACAGCTGCCACTCGGTGCCCTGCCAATGCCAGAAGCTGGGAGGCGGCAGACACGGGGACTTCCAGCCAGGGACCTTTATGGGCCGATTCTGTCATTTCATCACATCATAGTGTGTAAGTGCATGACTCATGCCATGAAATAGCTGCAGTTTTGGATTCTAACTACTGAGAATAAAATTTTAATGCAGTAGATGAATGGAGCATACTCGGCTTATGCTACTTTTATATTTTATCAACCTCAGTTCCTTTATAAAAAATAAAAAGTAATGACTGATCTTTGATGATTCATATTTTTTAGTACAGTTTGAAATGTAAATTTGATTTTTATCTGTATATTTAGAAACTATATACTGAGGGTAACCTTAATAATTAAAAAAGAAAAATAACAAAAGGACTAAAAGAGAATCAGGGTTGAAGATGGTGAGAAAAGAAAGAAGAGAGGAAGAAAGAAAGAACAGATAAAGAAGAAAAAGAAAAAAAGAAACTTTAAGTTCTCGAAAACGGAAAGTATATAAAACTTGCAATTGTACATTAAGCACGTTGGAATCCATGTACCAAAATCTAGTGAAGGATACTTGTTTACTCTTTTACTAGTCTTATTTCCTTAATCTGTGTTACATAATAATATTGAATTTGTTATTATTATGTCTCATACTGATCAAAGAAGTTTGAGCAAGTTTTAAGTAAAGCTAAAGTAAAAATATTAAGATTATCTCTAGAATTTTTTACTATAGTTAATTTCTTTTAGGACTGGAAGTCTTAGCTAGTGTTTTCTTTTTCTTTTTCCTCCTTAACTGTTCTACCAGCAGCCATAGACCAAGTGACAGCATCATTTTTAATTAAAAGGATTAATGAAAATTTAAGCAGATTAAACATTTCAGATTCTTACTTCTGCACTTAGTAAGAGAATATTGGTTTGAAGCCGGTGTACTATACATGCTAATTGTTGATACTGTGAAGTATTATAGAAGATTACCTCCTCTGAGATTATTCAACTGGGGCAATCATTCTTAACCAGGAGCCTTCAGGGAATGCATTGAAATGTTTGAAGATATTTTTGATTGTCACAAGTGGGGCTAGAGTGGTTATGATTGGCATCTGATGAACAGAGGCTGTTGAATTCCAATTTTGCTGAAGTTGAGAAAACTCTGGTCTAGCAGTATTTATAGTTTGCTTCTTCCTTGTTTCTGTGCCTTCCCCTTGTTTTCTTTCTTTTCCTGTCTCTCTTACTTAAGAAGGTGTGTGTTACTTGGTGCAGAGATAACCGAGCAGCTCCATTTTGTGCTAAATGTGACAGTTCCAGAGTCATTGTTTACTGCCTGTTGTAGTTCAGAATGGAAAGGGAATGAAGACATGCATCGCAGTTGTATGATCTTGGGCGTATTACTCAATCTTTCATTTCTTTATCTTAGAAAATCAGGATTAAGGAAGATCTAAAATTTCTTTTAGCCCAACAAAATAAAAATAATTTTGCAAAATCATTGAGCCCACCTGACTTGTGCATTATGTCATACAGTGTGTTGAAGGCAAGTTGTGATATCTCAATGCCTTGACTTCCTTGGTGTGACAGGCAGGTCCACAGAAGTGACCATCCATGTGAAAAGAAGCCCAAGCAAGGCATGACCACAGCTATATAGTAGAACAGGTGAGGGAGCCCACTGTGATAAGTGAAGTTGGGTGAACCCACATGGAGAAGATAGACTCAGCTCTTGCAGAAGAGGGATTCACCTCAAGAGGGGGGAGTGAAGGCTTTCCAGACAGAACTATCAGCTGAAATGAAGCTTGCAGTTATGAAAAGCCTTGCTACGTTCAATGATGTTGAAAAGTTTAAGTATGTCTGAATATGAAAATCACTGGGTGAAAACACTTCTCCTGTATTGTCTTAAAACATCAACACTTTCCAAAAGAAGCTTAGCTATGAAAACTAAGCCTTGCCACCTAGCCCATGGTCATGACTGCAGCCATTCATTTGTCACCAGGGCTCAAATCACAAGTGCAGACAGCTTCAATTGAGGTGCTTAGATTCCTTCGGGCTCTGTCTTCCTCTACTGCTTGTCTTGACGTGTGTGTTGTGTATGCTGCTTCACTGTTAATACTGGGAGTTGTTGCAGAAAAAACCACAACAGATCCAATCATCAGAGGAGAGTGCTTGATATTTTCCCCCTCGAGTTCCCTTGAAGTACTTTACAATTTTAATAGCTTCCTTTAGGCAGGCATTTGGGTAATTAAAATTACTGATTTAATTTGCAATCTCAGGTGACCCAAGTGTATTGCCATCCCATTTAGCCTTCTCAGAGAAGAAGAGAATGTGATAAAGAAATATGCCAATATGTCTGGCACGCACCGACGACAGGCAGCATCTATTTTTGGCTTGGGGCAACCGATGTTGCCCAGAATTGATGAGCAAGGGGTTCTCAGCCACTCTTGTGCTCAATTTTCTTTTGAAGTCAGAATCTTTCCTTAGTGGATATCAAGAGAGAAATGAGTATTCCGAGGGAACTGCACCTTTCTATTGTCTGTAAAGAAGTCGATGAATTTCATATGACCTTTCCCTCAGCACGTTTGACTTTTCTCTGAGGGATGGAGTTTAAGTGGAGCAACTCTCTCCATAACTTTCCTTTGGCAATATTCTGATATAAAGAGAAGTCGTGCAGTAGACGTCACAGTGACTGGATGAACGTTCAGGAAATCTGTCTTCTATTCCCAGCTGAGCAGCTGACTTTCCATGACATGTTATTGTTTGATGTTTGCACTCTTTCTAGAAGCAAATCTAGTAATACCTGCTATTCTTTTCTCAGGAGTTATGAAGGCATGTCTGTAGAGTATGTGAAAAGAAGAAGTTCTATAGCACAAACAAGCACTTTTCCTACCTGTTGATATCACACTAGTCCCTGTTTATGCAATAATTCTAAGTAGTCAGACATTTGCTGGCTCTTCTTCCCATCTGGAAGTAAAATTCCTGATTTACTGCTCATTATGATTTGTCACGATGTCACTTAGCCCACTGAATAACTTAGAAAAGAGAAGAGTTGGCAGGAGTTAAATCAGTACAGCTTTAGTAATTTGATCAGTAAATTAAGCCAATAAGTTTGAGCCAAGAAGTAATGTTCAGAAATCAGGGTCTGGATGCATTCTCGCAGAAAACACTAGAGTGATTTTTATCAGTTTGGTGCAAGAAAGAGGAGATGAAAAGGCTCCAAAGTCCTCATGTGTCCCCTTGCTGTGTACAGGCCAGCAGTGACAGTAGGAGAGGGCTACAGTAAAGGCTTCATGTACCCACAATCTTAAGTATAATGTATGAGAATTTAAAATACTGAGTTCTTCATGAAAGTTCCTTATGTAATATTTGATAAGTTTACATCTTTTCGTTATGTGTTCCATTTGCTTTCTAAATGAAAACTCACTTGCTAAATCATTTCAAACAGGAGAATATGTTGGTTTGTTCCTTTACATGCTGTTTGTGACTTTTTGTGCTGCAGTGGGAGAGGTTGGGAACTATACAAGGCTAACATAAAATATTTATTTTCTGAATCTTTTTTTAAAAAGTGTATTTGGTTGCTGCAGGTTCTCACTATGTAGCTTGTACTCAAAGTGATCTTCCTATTTTCAGCCTTCCCAGCACTGGGATTACTGGCGTGCGCCACCATGCCCAGACTCTACTTTCTGAATCTTTGTAGAAAGTAATTGTAGCTCTCAGCATTACAGAGACACAGATACTTTTCCTTTTTAGTTGCTATGTTAAGCCTGAGGAAATATTTTCAAATACAATCACTGAAATAATATAGAGATGTTTCTTGTAAGTTGTGAGCACTTGAGAGAGTTATGTATGCAGATAGTAGACAGTGGTTGCATGTTTGTCTCGGTTATTTCAGAAAAAAAGGAATAAATAACAACAGCAAATGCTTAGAGCATTCTTATTGGGTATCCAGCACTATTCTAAGTACTGTTATATTCTTTCTCCAAGACTTATTTATTTATTTTGTATTTACTTATTTATTTTTATATTTTAGGGAAAGGTCTACAGAGTATTCAGGGTCTCACTACTAGATCAGACTTGTAGTGATTCGCCTGTTTACAGCTTCCCAAGTGCTGGGATTATAGGCACATGCCACCATGCCCAGTCTTAATTGCTGTCTCAGCATGCCCTGGAGGCCCTGGGATAGAATCCCGTATCCCTGTGTCTGCCTAAGCAGGCGCTTTAATCTGCTGAGCTATTTGGCCATCCCTTTCCAAGTCTTATTTAAAATAGGATAGTTACTAACTTTGTAGAAAACTTTTAGTTGTCATAATTCATTTGAAAAACAAGTTGTGTAATTCATGAGTTATTTTGTCAATTTATTGACATGATTATTACACTTCTTTAAGTCATAGAACTTCAAGACATGAATTACATTCCATGAGTAAAGTATTAAGAATGTAGCAAACAGTTTTAATACTTGTTTTAAGTAGTGGTTTTATAAAGTTTTCATTTCTGGGCTTAATTGGATTTTCTTAAAGTTCTTCTGTATTTAATCTATATGGTTAGGTTCTTTGTAGATTTACTTTTCTTTTTTAAAGTTAAAAATCTCCCACTGGATGGGAGATAGTAATTTCTGACTTTCTCTTCTGCACAGCATAGTTTTCTACTTATTCTGAGAGACTTGATTTGCACAAAGAGGAAGCAGCCTGAGGTAAAGACCAGTTCTTATCAGGTAGCTGGGAACGGGAGACCCATAAGGCTCTTAGTAATAAAGTAGAAGCACTGCTGAGCAGGTTAGTAAGAATTTCAGCAAAGGGCCTGGTACGTCAGACTCACCAGTGGGGAAGGATCTTTCCCTGCAGGCCAGAGTTTCAGTTGGATGATGCAGGAGCAGGAAGTGTTTGCTGTCTAGTATGTCTCGCCACTTTTCTCCACCTACTCTGGAATTTGTCTTGGGCAAGCACACAGATTCAATAAAGAGAGGAGAGAACCAAAGGCAAGAAATGCCTTGAGAGAGTTTCTACATCATAATCCCCCAGTTAGATATTCTATCTGCATGAGATTCCCTGTGTCCTACCTTTTCTTGAAATTACAGTGCTGCTGTTTCAGCTATTTGGCATGCTATCATAAGCTTTTATCTTGAGAATGTTTGATTAATCTCTTCTAGATGTGTTCTTTGTACTGTGAGGTCAGCTGATTTTATATTTTTTATGAATAAGAAGTAAGTGTTTCTAGCCAAAAGTATTCCTCATATTCTGTATAAATATCCTATTTATAAAGTTCTGTCTGTAAAGCTATTTACACAAAGAAAAAAGGAAGCTTAATCAGTAAGGATAACTTAGAAGTTTTTAAAATCAGGAATGCCAATGAGTACCTACAATAACCATGCCTAACTCTAAGGGAAGAATTTATCCACAAGGTCGGACGTAGAGATTAGGATAGGAAGTTAATTCTGCTTATAACTGGATGTTCTGAAATTTAAACTTCAGGATTCCTTCTTGTTTATCTAGAATTTGTTTGCAATCTCTTATTATTAAGGATATTTAGGATTGTCAGAACGATATTTTAAGGCAACACAACTTACTTATGAGTCAATGATAAAGAGACCCCTTGTTTGTATTCATGACAATTCCAATTTCCCCAAAGATGATAAACTTTTCTGAGCTCTGGTTGCTGTGCTGACACTTTCCCACCTTATTTTGCTCTGGTGTTCATTGGATTCATTTTACTGCCCAGTCGCATTTTCCCCGCCTACTCCCTGAGATGTTATCGAGGTAAATGGAGAGTGGGCCAGAGGAACCCTCTGATCTGAGTGTTGTTCTTGGCTTCTTGCTGGCCTCTCTGGAGGCTGATGATACTGGTGCCGTGCCCTGGCTATTTCCTTGGCTGATGTCCACTGTGAAAGCCAGGGATGATGGACTTACGTTGCTGATAAGGTTGACATCGTGTAACTTCACTGTCATTGCAAATCCCAAGATCCGCGGGTCATCCCTTCCTGGGAATTTGTTCTTCCTCTTTCACAACCACTCTGCATTTCCCACCCTTGGAAATCTTATCAGCCCTTTCAGCTCCCTTCTGCATCCTGAGCAGGGCGTGAGCACGTATCCTGAGTGCCTGCCTCATGAGTGGAGGAATGCTCAGAAGCACTATCCTAGGTCTACCTAGCATGGTGCCACCGGCATTTCATTCTGTGGTGGCTGCACCATGTCACATGGAGGCTGCTGGCAGCAACTTGCCTTCTAGAGTTCCAAGTGCTCCCTACAGCCTCCTTAGATTTTCTTCAGCATGCCTATGCCTCTCCTTGCCCTGATCCCTTTGCTATTTGAACACATGCTGTGGGATTTCAGGCACTTGCCTGGTTTCCCTGTTGCTCTTTTTATCCTTACATTTCTCCTTTGTGTTTCATTGGAAATTCCCCTTGGTCATAACTACTTCCTATGGCGTCATTCACCTTCCCCTTGTAAGTGCAAAATTTCTGTTAGAAAATGCTCTTTAGAAAATGAGAAATTAAAACAACTACAGTGATGCTTTAAAAAAAAATCATTTGGTGAACCCTTCAGATTGGACTTACACTGACTGTCTTCTCGGTCAGTGCAAGTTGGAGGATGGGGCCTTTTTGTCCAGTAATGACTCAAATGCCTCTTGCAAACCACAGAATGTGGTGCTCACAAATCAGACACAAAGGTCTCCAGGCCAGTGCAGTGGGCAATCCTATGATGAGCTGAAGACACTTAAGGATAGGTTTTTTTCAGAAAGGAAAAGCCAGAAGTAAAGGAACAGATGTTCTCTCTGGCCTGTATCGCATGTTTAACACCTTGGTTGGTTTCATTCCAACAGATTCCCCAGTATTACCTCTAGTGGATACACCATGGTTTGCTCCACTGTTGGGGTCTCCACCAGTCTAGTACATTTTGTCATGTTTGTTGCAATGGTTACAGGATCATGCAATCAAAAGATAACTGTATTACTTCTGATTGGTCCCAAATACCTGTAAGCTAATAGTGGAAAACAGACTAAAAATGTTAAGATTAATTAATTGGAGCCTGTCTGTGTTTCCTTTGTTATAAAATACTGCTGGGAAGCGTCAGTATTTGGGTGTTTATTTTGCTAAAGTTAATATTGGAATTATAAAAAGGAATTTCTGTAATCAAAATAACAGATAATGTTTCATGAATGCCGAGACTGTTTCTAGGCACCTTATGTAAAATATTTCCAGTTCTAAAAGCAACAGTATCCAGTAGTTTTCCCAATTATATCCCATAGTTGCAGATATGGAAACTGAAGATCATAAAGGCAGAGTTTTGGAACTGAAAAGAACTGGAGTCAGGATGAAAGTTTAGGCCTGTCTGCAGTCAGCAGTTCTGCCCTTTCTAGTTGCTAAGCTCCAGTAAATAGATCATATTAGAAATACCTCTGTGACAGAAAATCTTACAATCACTGAAAAATGTCTAATGCTTAGTTACCTTAGGAACACACTGGGACATTACGCCGAGAGTAAATATTACCTGTCTGGCATCAATCTGTTTTGCTCTAGCAGTATAGAAATTTGACGTTGTGCTAATTCAGTGTAAATGATCTATGATTAACCTTTTCTAAAATTGGTCATTATATAATAAAACTCAGATGTAGGAAACCAGACAAAACAAACACATAGCATAGTGAATCATAAACTGCATACCCTGGTACTTCCACTGATTTAAGTAGTGGAGTAGCTGCCTTCGATTCAGAAGCTGTCCCTGTGCTGCACCCAGGCCCTAAGTCTCTCCCACTCCCCAAATGTTATCTGTTTTCCTTTCTACTAATTACTTTTTGCTATGGATTTATCTGCCAAAAGTGCAGAGTAGACATTGTAGTTCTGTCTGGTCCATTTAAAAATTTGAAATCTTTTAAGTGTCTTTTAATCTGCAGTGTACTCCTCAATCTCTTTTCTTCTCAAAATCTATCTGGAGGAAATTTGTACTCTTTAACTGGTACAACTTATCATAGTCTAGATTTGTACTGCATTCCACCTTTTCCCCTGCTTTCAATTATTTCCTGTGGTTGGGTAGAGTTGTGCTCCTTTATCAGGACATGCATAACGTCCGGTTTTAACTATTTTTAATGTTATTAGTTATTGGTAGTCAATGATTAGGATGATTAATTTCTTAGATCTTGAAAAGTAATGATATTCTATTCTTTTTATTTTTATCAATAATTGTATAATAAAGCACCTCCCCTCTTTTGTTTACCTAGAGAAATGCTCCATGTAGAAAAGCAAGACAAATAATTATTTTTCTTTACACAACTTAATGGCACCTATTTCACTGTTTATAGTTCTCTAAGATTGATCAATTAGTATTTGTGAATATCACTGTGAGCTGATTAGTTTACAAACAACTCATGCATCTCAGGTTTCTGCAATGAAAATTATTATAATTTTTAATTACGATTAAAATTATTAATTATGGTTCTGTCTCATTTTATTCCTCAAATAAATTCATGGCTTTGATTGCACTGAGCTGTGTAGTTTTCCTAGTGAGTACTCCAGCTTTACAATGTATCAGGTACTTGCCTTTATCTGTGGTGCCACGACATTGCTCTAATAAGCCTGACTTGCATTTAAATGTCTTTACCTTCCCCACTTTTAAATATCACAATATTGACTTTAAAAGATGTTGATATAATTTATGTTTTAGTCATGAAATAAAGTTTACAAATCTCATGAAAAGTTTATTACTTTTTGCTTCTTCTGTTCTTTATGCTTCAAGATCTCTTAATTTTATCAGTATTTCTCAGCGCATTCTCTGTAACAACTGGGACTCATATTTTTAAAAATGTATTTAGTACAGGGTCTCATTACACAGATTGGACTCATAAAGATCCTCCTGTTTTCAGCCTCCCAAGTGCTGGGATTACAGGTGCGCAGCACCACGCCTCGTTTCAGTTGCCCTCTCAGCGCGTCTGGGGTGGGGCTCGAAAGGCACAGCGGAATTAGCGTAACTGCCCTACTAACCTGTTTAGAAACTGTTTCATTGCTATTTTATCTTCTTATCCATTAAAATGTATCTAAAAAAGAATATTTTTAAAGAGAAAATACCGGATGCATTCATTCAGGCACTTCGAAATCTAGTGTTTGATCACTGGATTTTTTTTCTTAATCTTTTTATTTCACTTGGGTTCTCCAGGGCAAAGGCAATGTTAAGAATCAGAATATTCCACAATTATTCTACTCCATATTTCACGAACATGCCATCCTTTAAGTGTCACTCCTAAAACCAACTTCTTCCTTACTAAAACAATGAAACGGTGTGCCCTTATTATTATTTTTTTTTTTTGTTTCATAATTGTCAGAGTTTAAAGCCATCTCACACTGTACTTTGTTCCTCTACACATCCGTGCTTTGTATTTTGGAATCAACTATTTATTTGCTATGCTTCCTAATTTCTTCTGCTGTTGTTCCTCTAGTCGCTTTAGTTGTCAGGAGTTTGTTCTTTAGTGAATTTCTCAATAAGTAGCAGGATTCACATTCTCTGAGCTTTTTATAAAACGTCGATTACACTTTGTATCTTTTGTGCCAAAAGTAAATTTTGCTGAGGATTAAAATTGGACTCACATTGTCGTATGTTTTGGCATCTTAATTGTGCTTTCCATTTTTTTTATAGAGTAAAACATAGTTCTCAGAGAAACTTCTTTTCTTTCCCTTGGATGTCATATGTTCCTTTTATCTAAACACTCACATTATTCTTTCCGTTATTCAGGTTCAGCACTGTGCTGGAAAGTACATTGATGGTGGAATCTTGAACTGATACTTTCAGTTACACCACAGATTTTTTTGAATGCATAATTTCAAATATTTTATCCTGAAAATTTTTTCTTTGAAGTATAGTTTTTAATTAGTTTCACAAACTAGATACAAACAATAGTAGCTACACTTCAGTTTGAAGTATTTCCTGAGTGTGTTTTGCCATCTGATATATGAAACACCGATGCCACCTGAATGTTCTCTCTCTCTCTCTGTCTCTCTGTCTCTGTCTCTGTCTCTGTCTCTGTCTCTGTCTGTCTCTCTGTCTCTCTCTCTCTCTCTCTCTCTCTGTCTCTCTCTCTCTCTCTCCTATTTCATTGAGCTTTTAGGATTTAACTTCATACTCAGTGTTCTGAAATTCCTCAGACATCTCTCTCTCTCTCTCTCTGTCTCTCTCTCTCTCTCTCCTATTTCATTGAGCTTTTAGGATTTAACTTCATACTCAGTGTTCTGAAATTCCTCAGACACGTGCCCTCGCGAAGGTTTCCATTCATTCATTAGAGCAGACACCAGGTGAGCCATTTTCACCTGTAGAGTTTGAGGAACGTTTCTTGATGTGATTTTCTACTTTCACAGAAACCAACCGTGTTCCTTTTGATTTTATAAACTGTTAGTCTTAACGCTTTGGATCAGGGAAAGCAATTCTCAATCTCATCAAGGAGCATGTAGAATATCACGTGCAGAATATCATCTTGTTTTCACTCTCATGCCTCATTCACGCATACTCTGAGCTTGGTGTTTCTAAATCTATTATTTAGCTAGCTCCTCTTCTACAAAATCTACAAAACTGCCTCTTTTATGTAGCCTGATGCATCAGGATTGGATGAGATGAGAGTATCCAATTATTCTTTCAATCGGTTTTGAAATGATAGTCATACTTTTCTTCCCAGCCTCATCTCTTTGGTACACCAGGAGCCCTCAGTGTCTCAGCCCTTTTCAGGTTCTCTGGGAAAATGGATGTATCTCTCTTCTTTGTTTCTGAAAGGATCATTATTCTTACACTTCACTTTAATGAATTGCTTATTTGCATTTTATCCACTTACCATTTAGGTTATGAGTATTTTGCAGTTTCATTCATGATAGCATCTATTTTTTGTTGTTCTGTATTACGAATGGGAGACATCTGAGTATAGAAAGACATCTAAATACCTTTTCACGTCCAGCTTGAAGGGAGAAGTCTACAGTTACATCTCTGAATATTCCCAGGACTTCGTCTATATAAACTACAGGTTTTGTTCTTTTGGTTGGTTGTTTGGTTTACTTTTTAACTAAAAAATCTTCTTTATTTTTTGGTACAGCGTCTTACTGTGCAGCTCAGACTCATAGTGATCCTCCTGTCTCAGCTTCCCCAGCACTGGGATTACAGATGTGCATCACCACACCTGGTTTTAGTGGCCCATGCACCCAGGGTTCAGGGCTGGCACGGCATGAGGTAACGCGGATTGAACCTGGGTCTTTGCACTTGCCAGGCAGGCGCTTAGACTGCCGAGCTATCTCCCCAGCACTCCCTTTTTAAAATAAAACTGCAGTGTTTGCACTCCTGACATAATTCATGCATTACTTTGGAAGAACTTTTTTCTTCAACTTTCATGATTTTAATTACTCTTTTTCATGAGACTTTCTTCTTTTGTCTGTTTTTCTAGTGCGAGTTTATACCTCACACATGGATATAATTTATATTTTTATAGTTATGTGTCTTCTGTGTTTTCATCCGTCACTCTTGTAACATCCGGCTCTGACTGAACAACTGCAGCTCTGGTACCCACCTACTTCTGGATAGTTTCATCTTTAGTTGTGATCCTGCTCATTTACATGCTACACAGGTAGTGAAATCCAAGCCCCTAAGTGAGCTGCTCCTCCGTACTTTTCTATTTCCCCGACACCACAATTTTCCTGTGCAATGAAGCTTGGCATTCTGGAATTATCTTTAGCTATATCCTACATATTTAATTTGCAATTATATCAATCCTCTTTACCCTTTCTTCAAAACTGTATGTGACTGCACAAAGTGTTTTCTTCATGGTTCCTTGCATCCAATTTGAGCATTTGTCGTTATCATTTTAATAAGAGATACATATCATACATTAGGGTATGAGGTCTAAAATACTATAGAATAATGTAAAAATTAATTGCATACATTTATGTAAATATATACTTAAATATGTAATATATATTTACATAGAATTTATGCATGCACATATATGGACTTACTCAATAGGTATAAACATTATCATTGTGTTTTTACTTCTATGATGATTAAATTTATTGTATGGAAGAAGATGTTTCATTTTTTTCATGAAAATAAAATGTCTCATTAATATGGACATGTGCAGAGCACATATTGTTCCAAGAAAAACACCATGGAAGTTTTTCCTCCTAAGTATTTCTGCCTGTATTATTGTTAGGAAAGGCATGATGTGGAGTGTGACCTTTACTTACCTCGCACTCGCTATTTTATTAAAGAGCAGAATGCACATGGACAACCTTTGTTATCTAGCTTCCCGACCAAGCATAGGATCGGGCTGGGCCAGACGTGTTTGTGCTGGGTAAGTGCGCTCCGCTTTGTGGGTTATCTTCCTGATGTTGTACATCCTGACATTTAGCTGGAAATATCATATATTTGCTTAAGCCTGTCTCTTAGAATTGCTTATTTTATTTATTTAATATATAGGATGACTCTTCATTTACCAGATTTTATTTTTAACAGGTTTCATGATCCATTTATATCATTTTGAGAGTATGCCACAAATTCTGCAATATAGCATTAGCGTTATATTAAATGTTGCCCACCCTATATGTAACATTTTCTGTATCTTTTATGTTTGCAATTTTGTCAAGGTTATACAAATTTAAAATGAGTATTTTCTTTTTTATGTGTTTAGTACAGGGTCTACAGGGTCTCCCTACACACATTGGACTCAGAGTGATCCTGTTTTCAGTGTCCCAAGCAGTGGGATTACAGATGCCTTGATGCCCAGTCTCAGTTGCCATTTCAGTGCACCCCAGGGGTGGGGCTAGCTCGGCACACTGGGGATCCAACCCCAGTCCCTGGTCCTGCCTGAGCAGGCACTTTAGTCCACTGAGCTCTCTGGCTAGCCCTATTTCTTGATATTTCTTTAAAAGACATGCTTTATTTATGAGTCTTGTTCTATTTGCTCTGTACACACATTGAGTTAACTGAAGAGACTTTGCTGTTTGATAAAGTAGAGGCCAATTCCATCCTCACTTATGACAGGTTTTCTGAAGAAGTAAGTCTTCAGGTAGCTTACAGAGCTAAGGAATCTTATGTTGAGGCAAGGAGTCTTAAATTCTCTATGTTTAAGAGAAAATTATTTGGAGGATATAAAGAGATCACATCAGGAATGGATGAAGGAGATACACGTCTCCTTCATCCATTCCTGATGTGATCTCTTTATGTTATAGCAGAGTCTATAAGGTACGAGTCAGGAGTACAATAAGAATGAAAGCTATTTTAATAATTGCCCCTGAGGTTTAATAGCTAATCAAACTTAGCACAATCCTTTAACAAATTATTGGGATTTTTTTTTGGCCTAGAATCAATAAAAATGTTGCTATATCTCTATTTAAAAAAGTACTTCAGTTAATCTAAAAATAAGAATTACCTAAATAAAGCATTCCCATGTCTAAGGAATAACTACTGTAATAGTTAAATGCTTATTAGCTTTGCTCTTTTGGAATCATAAAGCATGATTATTCAGATGGTGTTAGAACTCATGTTGTTAGAGCTTCTCCCATCTGAGTTTAGTTCCTAGCTAGGACAGATATTAAGCTGGAAGACTTGCAGCCAGTTAGTTTTACTTTGCTAGTTACTAGTAGAATTAATTCAAATAATTAAATATTGATTGTTCCTAGGCATTCTTTTGTCTTAATTTTTTATCAACTCACTTATTCACAAAATTATAGGTTTTATTAACCCATTTTGCAGATGGAGACTGGAGTGTAGAAGAAGATTAAATCACTGTCTGCTACAGTTTAGATCCAGAATGTCCCCCCAAGGCTTTGTCCCTAGCTGGTGGAGCTTGTGGCAGGTGGCTTAACCTTTGGGAAATGATGTTGGAAAACACTGGAGGCCTGTGTCCCTGATGACCATGCCTTGTCCCTCCTTTTCTCTTCCTGGCCCCCACCCCCTGCTGTGCTGCTACGCCACAGTCACACACACGAGAGATGCAGCTAGCCATGGCCTGAAACCTGTGAAGCCTAAATCAGAATGAATCTTTGCTCCCTCTATGATGACTTTTCTGAGGCTCTTTGTCAGAGTGATGCAAAGCTAATTCATTTCCCAGGAGGAGTCAGATCTCAGCCATCACCCTGCACTTCTGTGCCCATCCTTCCCAGCCTGCACTTCTGTGCCCATCCTTCCCAGCCTGCACTTCTCTGCCCACCCTTCCCAGCCTGCACTTCTGACCATGTCTCTCCACACACCTTCTGCTCCCAACAGCGCTGGCATTTGCAGTTGCTGAAAGAAATCTGGACATTTCACATCTCTGCAGTATGGTTTCTTTAAGGAGCTTCCCTCTGCACTTATTTTTGTGGCTGACCATATTCGTCTTTCTCCAACACTGAGCTGGATCACTAGTGTCACTGACAGCACAAAGGCTTCTTTCTCTGCCCACTTGTGGCTGAGTCAAAGGTAATACTAGGCTTCTATGGCATATGTATCTTTTCACTTTCTGTATAGCTGTCCCTTTGTCTATCTCCCTGTTTCAAAATCTAACCTAGTTGAGCACCTTCTCATAAGATGGTAGGGTATTAATTGATAATATGTGTGTATAATGAGTGGTATAAAAGCCATGCTGTTACGTTGAGCTGTGGGGGACTCAGGTCAATAATTTCTGACATTGCCAGTTAAACAGAAGACCCAATGCTATTATGGGATACTGGACTCTTTTAGAATATTTTG
>NW_004524612.1:1096428-1129518 GCF_000260255.1 Octodon degus | reverse complement strand
ACAGAAAAAAAATTATGAGTGGTATAATTTGAAAATTTGAGCCTGCTCTTGTTTCTTTTTTTCTTTTTCTTTTCTTTTTTTTTTTTGCAATGCTGATTTTATTACATTTCTATCCTTATAGAATAACTGAGAATCATGGTAGCATTTTAATTGCATGCATACCATCAGAAGCTTACTTAATAAGGGGTGACTCTTTTTGTAATTCTATTGGTCATTTAGATTACTCACAAATGTAGATTTTTATCAGAAACCAAGATACGTATTTCAGCATAGGCCCAGGTTTTTCTTCAGCACCATTTAATTTCATTTCAGAAAGATATTTTCATTGTCAGGGAATTTCATTTGAAGAACACAAAAACCCTTCCAATTGTCAAAGACTAATGGAACATCCAAATTCCCTAAAGGGAAACTTTTTGTAAGCTAAACTTGCAACGTTTGTCTGGGCACCTTAAATCAAATTAACTGCACTGCGGGATTAGCTCCCAGGCTCATCAGCATACAGGAGAAGATTGCTCCCTCATGCAAATAATTGCCACAATGGATGATTCTTCTTTAGAGGATACTTACATAATGATTAAAAAATCAATACTCAAAATAAAGAAATTAATCTTTCATTAAAAAAAGAATTTGTTTCTTAGAATTCATATCCTTGAGAGAATACTTCTGTTTATTGGCTATATGTTAGTTTCTTTTATTCTCTGAGGGTTCTTCATAGAGAATGTTGGTTTCCAAATTTGAAAAGATCACAAATTCTTGTCTCTTAATAATATTTTATACTTTTGCTTTACTTTAATGCTGCCAGTGTGACTTCATTTAAGAATAGATTAATTGCCTCCAATAGAGAATGTGTCTTTAAAATAAAACTGCTTATCTCCTTTAAAATTGAACCTTTAAAGTACTTGTGCCAGGAGGCATTAAGTAAGGCATGAATGGGAGCTGTCATTGTGGTTATTTGGAAATTGTTGCCCATAGTCTTCCTAAGCCACATGTACTCTTTGGAAAATGTGAAGCAAAACACTTATTACTGGCCTCCTATTTAAAGCCTTGGAAAAAATGCATGTACTATATAAATAAAGCTGCTAGGGTAGATGAGAGTAACTTTTTATTTCTTACTTTATCCTGTGCATTTTTATTGGGAAATGAACATTTACAGTTAGGAATTTTTATTGCTGTTTCATGTGCCCATTGTGTATTGGTTTCTGCCCATCTCCGATCTTCCTAATGGGACTTGGCCCCTTTGAGTCTCTACGTACATATTTGTGGTGGTTTAAAATAAGTAATTAGTTAGAGCTTCGCAGAACCTGCTTTTGGCAATATACAATCACCTGATCTGTGTTTCTAACAAAAATTAAGTACTTTGGAGGCACTTTTACTATTTGGATAAAATTTTATTTTTAGTAATCTTAACAGTTGATTTTAGACTATGGCATACAGAGAGATTTTAACATATTTACTGCACCAATTTTTATTACTCATTATTTAGAAACACTGAAATCTGTCCGGTGCTGATCTGGTCTTCATCTGTTCTCTTACCATATCCTAAGTCCTTCTGTGTGTCACAAAGCCGAGGTCTCCAGGGCCATATTACAGTTGTAACTCACGGCTTCTATGTGTGCTCTTCAAGACAGCATTCAAATACTCATGGTGCCGTCCTTGACCCCTTACCATTCACACAGCACTCTTGACATTATCTCCTCAGAAGGGCCTCAGACATCAACCAAAGCCAACTTTCTCCTTGTCCATCATGGCATTGTTTACTTGGTTATACATATATGAACTGCATGTAAAGGTATATTTTACATAGATGGGACACAAATAAATATTTAAATTGTCTTTTCTGCCTTATGTAGTAGACTGTGAAGCTCTGAAGTTTCTTTATACTTTTAAAATAGCAATCTCTGCATTTAACACAGCAATTACCATAAAGTAAGTAAGGTAAAAAGAAGAAGAACCAATGATGTGGAGTAGTTTAATCACACATAGAATAACATGTGTAAAGATACTGAGATGGGAGGGGCTTGATGTGTTCTTCAAAACACATTAATATGATGAGATGAAGTCACAGATGAAGTCACAGACATTAGCAGGGAATAGAAAACCATACTAAAAATGCTAGATTTCTTTCGTGGCACATAGAAAAAACAGTGTGAAGTTTTGAGCAAGAGATGATAGGCTCTGAATTTCAGAGGTCAGAACTGCTGCTGATGGAGACTGGGCTGGATGTGGGCAACAGTAAAGCAAGGAAAGAACCACTGGATGCTGTTATGGTGTCCAGGGAAGTGATTTAGACACTAATGCTGGAAGTAAGTGAAATAAAAAGAAGGTGGGAATAGAGATAAGGTAATTTTAGTGCAGTTTCTGCAGAAGTACAGTTCTGGTGTTGATTTTACACACCTAGGATGGGAAATCAAAACTTTTGGACAGAGCACATTAAAGATGTTTGATACCCTGCATAGGTATCTGATAGATAGTGTCTGTGTAAATGGGAACTCAGAAGAGAGATATTTAACTAAATAAATGTCCATGATAGTTTTTATTGGAGAAAAGTGCTTCACATACCCAGAAGTGGGGATAGATATCTGTGAAGAGCAAGTCTTGGTGAGAAACCTGAGAACGCTTGATAATTAGGGAAAAGAATTTTGCAGAGTCCAGAAATAGACTGAAGAAGACTAGCTGATGACCAAGGAGGAAAATCAGGATTGGGAGGTAGTAAAGACGAATGAACTGCCAGCCTGCCTGGTGTGCCTACGAAGGTGTTACTGGTCCTGGTAGGAAAAGTTTTAGGAAACAAATTTTAATCAAAACTTATTGAAGCAACAAAATTTTGGCAAGATTTTTTTTTGGGTGGGGGACAGGGTTTCACTATGAAGTTGAAGCAGGCCTTGAGCTCACTTTGTAGCCCAGGCTGGTTTAGAAATCACAATGATCCTCCTGCCTCAGCTTCCCAAGTACTGGGATTACAGGCATACACCACTACCCCTGGCCGGCAGGAGTTTTTAAAGACCATAGGTGAACAGTGATCAGAGAATGGTGCTATAGTGATAGAGCATTTGGGGTCAAGAGATGACTTTAGAAGAATGATATTTGTTAGAGAACTTCTTTGTTAATAGTTATCATTTGGTAGAGAGAGAGTGGTGAGTGATTTTGCAGAGTTAGTTTCTGAGTTGAAAGTGACTCCCAGCAGACAGCCCCCAAGGAAACAGGGCATTAGCTATCTAAAGAGTCTTAATTTTGCCAACATTTGGAAGGAGTTTGAAAGGGTTCTTTTCCAGAGGCCCCAGGAAGGAATACAGCCCTATGGACCCCTCAGTGTAAACCCTATGAAACCCTAAGCCAGAGAAAACAGCGCAGCCACATTGTGTACAGACTTCTTCCTTTTTTTTTTTTTATGAGCAGAATATATTTATTGAGAGAAAGAAAGCTCCTGTCCAAGAGAGGGACAGGAGGGGGCCCCGAGGGGATAGTTCCCCAGGAAGCTGTCTCTTCCAGGGATTTTTTATAGCATAAAACCATGCGGGGCTAAGGTGGAGAGAATGGGAACTTGCTTAGGTGGGCAGGAGGTGGGACAAAACTATGGTCAACCATCGAGATTACAAGCACCATTGCTCAGGTAAAATTGATTAAATCCAGTATCAAATGGGAAAGCAGTCATGTAGCAAGTGGGCATGAATACGGAACAGGGTCTCTTCCTGTTGGGGGTTGGGCTAGTGACTCAATTGGGCACTTTCAAGTTGATTGATGCTATTTAGAATATCAATCTCTAGTGCCCATCCCTAGGAAAGTATGTAGCTGTGCTTCCTCTTTTTGTCTTGGTCTTGAGGTGTGGGCCATATGGGTGTGTCTGTCTCTTCCAAGTTGCAAAGTCACCTTGTCTTCCATCTTGTCTCCTTGAAGGCCTGGCTCTATGTGACTGCCTATAATATTTCTGTCTAACTCGCCTGCCTGCAATATTCCCCCCTCTGAACAAGTAAGCCGAACTGCCATGAGGGAAATATGGGCGATGACTGCTCTGGCTTTTTCAAGCTGAAGCGGGTCGGTAGTTGTTGACCGGCAGTCAGATATATTCTTCAGAGGTTCTATCTAAAGGCCCTCAATAAACACCACACATTTTCATTACAGCTTTGAATCTGAAGACAAACACAAAGAAACTATTAAGCATACATTGGCCAAATAAAAACACTAGTCAGAACATTCAGACTTCTGATCTACAGTGGTTGCAGCTCAGTGTTATGTTTGTGATACTTTATTATGGTGAAAGTAAAAAATAAATGTAAATGCGGCCTCTTGGAAGCAGGTTGCTTCTGTGACAGTGACCTTCAAATGGGGAAATGGTTTTAGAATCAGGCTGTGGATGAAGATTTGGAACATTTTGAGGAACATGATTACAAAAAGGCTAGATTGCCTTGAAGACGCCATTTATAGATGGCACACATTAAAGATGTTGAAGGGCCTTAAAGGACTATGTTATTGGAACCTGAGGGAATGGAGACCATTAGTAAAATTGTGATCTGTAGTTAGATTGTGAACAAAACTTTTGAAGTGATGAAGTTGGACATTTACTTGAAACTTCTGAGGAAAATATTCAGGGCATTATCTGATCCATTAGTCTCCTCAGTTTCCTATACTTATTACAGACTGGGTAGCTTTAGAAAGCAAATTTAATTCTCATCCTTCTAAATAGTAGGAAGTTCAAGATCAAGATAGATAAGGTAAGTTTCATTCTGAGGCTCCATTTCTTGCATTTAGGTGGTCACTGTCTTGCTGTGTTCCACCTAATTCCCTCCTTGTGTCAGTGAGATTGGGAAGCTTTGTGGTATTTGTTGTTTTGTGGACACTAATCCTCCTGAATGAAGGTCCCATCCACATGATACAGTTTAACCTGAGTTACTTTCTTAGTGCATATGTAGCCATGCTGGGGGTTCTAGGCATCAACATATACATGCTTTTTTTCAAAAACTGGGACAAATATTCAGTCCATATATCTAGGCTTTCTGTGGCTTGTAATAAAATGTCACAGAATAGAGATAAATTGAGGGGAAAACATTACAAAAAGGAACAAGAACTTAATGATTTCTGAAGTTCCAATTTTAATGAAATGGTAAGAGGCTTTAAAATTAAGTGATTAGCCATCAGAAAAGAATGCTGCAGTAAAAAGACTAAGGAGTGACTCTTCTCTGAAACCCTGGGAAGATTAAAAGATTAAAACATTTACTCACCACTTTGAAGTGATCTCTTCATTCATACCAAGGAGTTTCTAGAAATGTACAATGTGTTGTCTCCTGTCTGTCTCTGCTGAAACATGGAGATGAGATGAAATTGGGAAGATCTGTAGAAAAACAGCCCTTGGAAATTTATATGAAGCTCAGAAGACTCTTGATAATTTTATACCAGTAAAATACTCTAAGTTGAGCAACCCACTGGAGTCCCCTCTATTCCCCTCTTGGACTTTCTTTCACTCAATAAATTTATTCTACTCTTAAAAAAAATAACATGATGAGTTTAGACACAAATGGAAAAGAACTGTGAATTGAAATAAGCACATTTGATTATCATATTCCACTAGTCGATAGAGCCGGTAGTACATACTGAACTGCAAACCGATAGCAGGTACCAGGGAAAAGGAAGGATGGTGTGGAGGGCAGCCTAGGAGCCCACACCATGGGCTTCAGAGCCTGAAGGATGGAACCGAGAGCCCAAGAATTTTTATCATAGTCTTTTACCTAATATATTTTGTCTGCCTGTGTATTGCAACTGTTTTTGGTCTGTGAATTTATTTTACCTCTCACTTTCCTCTTTTTTGGACCAGATTTGGGACTTTTGAATAGGTAATATTCAGATGAAATTCTTAGAGCTTTAATAATGGGATGAAGGGGTGCCAGGGAGATGGCTCAGTACAATAAGTGCTTGCCTGGCAAGCGCAAAGGCCTAGGTTCGATTCCCGGTACCGAAAAAAAAAAAAATAATAGCAATAATGGGATGAGACTGTTGAGAACATTGAGAAGAGTGAATATAGTTTTCACTTGGGAGTATCTTGCAATCATATGGGGCTAAAGGACAGGCTAAGTATCAGCCTAAAAATATTTCTTCTAGCTTCCCATCTTCAGTTCCTCAAATGAGCTGTAATCCAGGGACAGCTGTGAAGTGACATTGGACATACAATAATGAAGACATACTCAGATGCTCTTGAACTAGGGAGACTTTTCTGGATTATGTGGATGAGCCAAATGTAACGGAATATTCCAGAAAAAATGTAGAAGAGCAAGGCAAAGATATTCAGCACGGGGAAAACTGAGACAAACGGGTGCTAGGAGAGGAACCCAACCGCTGTCACTGGAGGATAAGAAGAGGAGAAATGCGGCAGTGTAGAGGGGCAAGAAGGGTCCTGGCTGACAGTGAAGAGACAGGAAGCTCTGATCCACTACTGAATTCATCTGAGAGTTTAAGAAGCTAGAAAATGTCCAGAACTGTCACCAAGAATTCTACCACTCCTGATACCTCAGCTTCTGAAGTCTTAAGCAGGGTAACTAGCAGAGCAATATTGCTCCTGGATTTCTGGCCTACAGAAACTGCCATGCAATGAATGTTATAATTTTAAATACTATATTCTCCCTTGCCACATTAGTGATAAACCAATAAAATGGATGTATTCTAAACATATAAAATACTACATTAAATATGAATGGCTGAACTACAACTTCAAAACACATAACACCCACTTGAACCAATGTATTAGTAGGAGTTACAGTTTAGATCAATAACATTCCTACTCTCCCTTCACAAGTGGAATCTGTGGAGGGTGACTGGATGATGGGGATGCTTTACTTAGAGGTGGATGTGTTGTTAGGAAGTGGGATCTGGTCGAAGATTCGGGTAACTGTGGAGGTGATCTGAAGGGATGTATGTGGGCTTCAGGCTGGCTCCTCCCATCTCTCTACTTCTGGGCCAATGTGTTCCTCTACCACATCTCTCTGCTATCCTGTTCCTAACTGTGAAGTGAAAACATGACCCAAATAAGCCTCTTCTCTCCTGAGTTGTGGCTGCTGGGTATCATGTTTCAGTGAGGGAGAGTGACTAAGACAGTAGGGAAAGGGCCGGCCAAATAGCCCAGCCCACTAAAGCTTCTGCAGACAGGCGCAGGGGCCGGGGGTTTGATTCCTGGGCCTGCTGTGCTGGCCCCACCCCTGGGGTGCACTGAGACTGGGCGTGGTGGCGCACACCTGTAATCCCAGCTCTTGGGAGGCTGTAAACAGGCAGATCATTACAGTCCGATCTAGTAGTGAGACCCTGAATACCCTGTAGACCCTTCCCTAAAATAAAAAAAAAAAAAAAAAGACAATAGGTTAAAAATGGAAGACGTGGAGGTTGGGGGAAGGGAACAGGACTGTGGGAATACCCAGAAACACTGTCCTTTGTGAAGTGTTGTCCATATTTTTACACTTTTGTTATAATCTGAACAACTGCTCTGTTATAAATATGCCAAAGTAGGTAGAAATACAAGGTTAACTTTTTGAAATTACTTATAGTAATTATAGTATGAGTATTTCTCACATGATTTAAAGTAGATGATTTCCTGGTCATTAGATTATTTTAAGAAACTGCAATTTCTGCTAAATCAAGGAAAATGTGAAATGACTAAGGGAATATACTAAATTTCAGTATTACTTTATAATTATTTATGTGGTTGAATTATCAAAAATCATGAAATCATGTGCAGAAGGCATACATTCAAAAAATTTTGTACAACCTCAAGAAATCATTTGGAACATTTGAACGGTATTGCATTCTTGTTTTGAAGAAAAGCCCTGAGGAAGTGAATTGATTTTTGTCTTCACTTGCATAGTTTTTAAAAGCTTTTGAATAATTGGGATATGAAGTGGTCAAAGGATTAAAACTCTGGCTCTTAGGCATTGCTAATCTGTTTATACCCTGGGATCTCCAATTTATTAGTTACACTTGCATGTCATTAGTTCTTATATTGACAAGAATGGATAGACTGCAGGGCTTGAAAATACAAATGAAGAAATAAAGACATGAAGGACAATAGTGCCTTAAGGGTATTGAGTGAGTTTTAAGAACATATACTTTACTATTTTATGAATAATATATTTTTAATCAACAGACACATTGTAGAATTGACTCTGTAGAAATAGCTATTTAAAGACTCTCTAATTCATATCAATGGAGGGAAAATCAGTATTTTTCAAAAAGCTGAAGGAGTTAGAAATTTAAGGGAAGAAATGTAGTAGATGAAGAAGACCAAACTATAGTAGACAGTTTCCTTATTACAGAGCAAGAGTGAGTTAGCTAAAAGGAAACTTGAAGTATTGTTTCGATTTCCAAATTCAATTATTTATTTTTACTTAAGTATAATGCTCTTAGATTCGATCTCCTTTCTGGTGGGAATATCTTTTAAACATATAAAACATGTTTAAAGACATATGGACAAAATGAAGACCAGACTGAGACATTCAAGGGATTTATTGTCCTGAGAAGTAATCTTTCTGAAAATCCTAGGTATGACCTCATACCACTGGAGCGTCATGGTGAAGGATGAGTGACGTCAACATTTCAAAGTGCACCGTGCTTTGGGTATGGTCTTGGGTACGGCTGCAAGAGTGGGAGGCAAGTCCAGTGAGTGTCCATAGAATTTGTCCTTTGTTATTTATTGCCACTGTTCAGCTTCTTGCCCAACCTGCAGTTTTCAGGCTCCCTGAGGTCTGGCAGATGGACAGCCTGTGCTTCTCACATACGGTGGCTCCCCCATTCCCCTCTTCTCCATCTGGAGTCTGGTTGGCTTTGCCAGCGCTGCAGCCCCAGCAGCTAAGTTTTACCTGCCTCTCCAGGCTGTGCTCTCTCCGTGGAAATCTATTTATATATCACCTCATGCTGCAGCCCCCACCCCCCCACTGGCTTTGTTTTTGTTCCTTTCCATTTGCAGAGATGTTAACTGCAGCAGTATTTATTTTTCACTAAACAATACCCCTGAAAGAGGTAATATTTTTGCTCCTTGTCATATGTATATTGTTTTCTTTTTGTGTGAATGAGGAGAGTGAATTGCACTCAATGTAGTAAGGACACAATATCACTTATACACTTCTTTTTGTTTAATGGTAGAATATAATTTCCCTGGCATTTTTTTTTTTTTTTTTTTGCTACTTTTGTGAGGTCGAAAGTGTTGCTGAAGTGGAATAATATGAATAATAGCTTTTATAACTGCCTCCATTGGAGATTCATTACAAAGTTCTGGGGATGCAAAGAGATCTTGTGTGTAAAGATTCTTGTAACAGGATCTATATTTTCTGGTACTTTTTTACTTTCTTGATGTGAGCTCTGTCATCAAACACAGGTGAGCACTTAATTTATCTTTCCACTTCAAATTTTACTCTGGTGCCTGAGATTATGGTTTGGATATCATCTTATTGTTTTTACTGTTACACTCAAGATTTATGTTAAGTGTGTCTTAATTGAGATTTTTATTTGCCTCCTCAAATAATGACTGTTGTCTTTCCAATATCCACTAACTGGTTTACATAAGCATGTGGCAGAGCACAAAAGTGCTACTCAATAAAATTGGAAAAGGCCATAAGATAATGGGGAGGGCAGGATTTTAAAAATGTTTCCATGTAAGAATTATCCTAACTACTGGCCTGAAACACTCTGAATATTTACACATTTGAAACAGTAGAAGGACAAATATATTTGAATGAAGCAAATGGGTTCTACAGAAGGGAAATATTTTAAGGTTCTGGAAAACATTGATGGATTTAAAAGAGGATAAATGGAAAAAGTTATGAGCACAGATTAATAATAACACTTTGTGAAGGGGCAACCAAACACAGAATTATGGTCTGGTAGCAAAAGAAACAAAAGGACTGTTGAATATGAGTCAAGGTTTTTAAGGTTCAATATTGAAGACAAAGATTATGTAATAAGACCTGAAGTTTTTATCATGGTCATTTTTCTACTAGTTTATGTTTGCTATGTATTATGTTTGTTTTTTTCTGTGAAGGTAAGTAAAGGGAAATTATATTGTCTTTACAGTTTGGGGAATGTTGGGCCAGCGAGATAGCTCAGCAGACTAAGTGACTGCTTAGGCAATTGCAGGGACCAGGGTTCGATCCCCAGCACCACATGCCGCACTGGCCCTGCCCCCAGGTGGGCTGAGCCAGCTACAAAGTCCAGGTGTGGCGACACGCATATATAATCCCAGCACTGGGGAGGCCAAAAACAGGAGGATCACTATGAGTCCAAGCTGTGTAGTGAGACCCTGCCAAACACATAAACAAAACAAAAAAAATGCAGTTTGGGAAGGTTAAATTTAGATTTGAAGCTTTTAAAGATTTTATGGTAAGGATTTGGATAATAAATTAGCAAGAAAAAATAAAGGAGAAAACATCATTGGATGATTAGGAAGATTGTACATGTCTATCATTTATTACCAACTATGAAGACTAAGAGCAAATACTCAATGAATGAAGCATCCTATTTAGCCCAAGCAGAAGAGGATGTGTCTCCATGGTGATAGCTCTCAGCAGTATTGGGTTGCAGATTCAAGGCAGCTATTCTTGGTTTCAGACAGAACCTAATATAGCCCAACAGTGTGGCTGGGCAGACATGGAAGAAGAGAAGAAATGGAGATACCAATCCTTGAAGTATATTATTAACATATAAGTAATTCTTAAAATAAAATGCATTGAACTGTATCTTTGCTACATTTGTGTTGTTGTTACCCCTATTGAGAATCTTCCATTTACCATATTCCTTTTTGTTGTTTTTGGTATTGGGAATAGAACTCATGACCTCAGATTTTAAACTAAAAATGACATATGCCACCTGGGGGGGAGACATAACTTAAGTATTTAAAATGAATTGAGTGCAATAAAAGAAAAACAGAAAAAACAATCATAGTTAAATATTTGGGCTCTAGAATGAGACTGTCTGGGTTTTCTGGCTCAAAGAGAGTCTTCCAATCTTCCAATGATATTATGTATTTCTTTCCTTTACTTGAATTGGTTTTTCCTGATAATATATTGTTGTAAATTCTCACCATAAAAATCTTAATATTATGGAATGCAAATTTGACCTTCCCCCAACTGTGAAGATGATAGCAGTATAATTTCCTCCACTTACCCAGAGTAAAAGCAAATATGATACATGACAAACGAGTGGAAAGATCATAAGGTGGGCTCCATTTTTTTATTATTTTTTTCAAGAGTAGGAAAATAAATAGCTTACTAGTAGAAAATTGGTACATGTTGCACATGGTAAGGTAATTTTTATTTATTTTTTAAAATTTTAATTAAAAATATTATCATGAGTCCCTTCATTTCAAAGATACTTATCCTATCATAACTTAGTTATGTGGATAATTAGAAGTAAAATATTATGAAAGCAACATTTTGATACACATTCTATAGGACATAAAGACTTAACCTGAGATGTAGTTGGCAGAACTCTAGATTATAATCCCCACCTTGATGCTTATTTCTGTGAGTCACTGAATTTCTTTTATTTGCAGTTTCCTCATATGTTATAATTCTTGCCTCCAAGTCTTGTGACACGGGTATTAAAGAGACTCTCTGAAACAGAGAACAATGCATAAGTACATCTGTTTACGTCAATAGGCTTTGCACAATTTTTGATATTCATAGTTCTGAAAATATGCTGATTATTTGGTTATGCTCAAATTATTTAGATTGTTAAAATATTATACTCTTCTTGACTTTTGAACCATAAATTAGAATAATTGCAGTGTAAATATAGGTGTATCATGTGTTTCTTCATAGAAATGTTTGCATATTTTTGATGAAACTATGTTTACCGAAAGAGAAGCCTTACATAGTGAATTTACAAAAAGATTTCATCAATACTCTAAAGTTAGATTTAGAGGTTGGCCAATATTTATGGAGCAGAGCTTTGACCTTAAATATTTCACACAAATCTCTGCCACAAATCCATGTAACTAGGTGCTGTGTTTCTTGGAACTTCTTCTGGGCACTTATTGATTCTTTCTTCTAGTATGATGTTTTTAATAAGCTCACTTGTCAGTTGTATTAACCCACACTGTACTGAAAGTGAGAGCTAGAAAAGGGCTGAGCCAAGGCTTGGAGGTGATCACTGATACTGAGGCAAAGACCCACCTTGTCCCTGGAGGAGATGGTGACCTTCGTGTGACATGTACAAGTATTTCTGCAGTCACCTATAGTTTTTTTTTCTTTTCTTTTCTTGTTTTTTTTCTTTTTTGTGGTACCAGGGATTGAACTCAGGACCCTGTGCTTGCCAGGCAAGTGCTTATCCTACTGAGCTATCTCCCCGGCCCCTAGTTTTTGTTCATATTGCTTACTATGGGGTGCTGAGAAAGAATGCTCACTTTTCACCACCTACCCTGTGTATGTGTTCTGCCTTCTATTTCACCATGTTATCATTTGTTTGATTTAGAATATGTACTTCACCAGAATATTGAGAGGCATCTTGGTACTTATAGGGACAGCATGAAGGCTGTAAATTTGAATTTTAAAAACACAAAGATAAGAAGAGAACAATAACTAAGAGTGTGGGCTTGAGACAGTGGAAAGAAATGCAGTGAAGACTGAAGCAAAGGAGAAATACAGACCTAAGAAGTAGGGACTCTTCATTTTAGGGCCTAGAAGAGATCAACCAGCAGCATAGTTAAAATGGAGATGTAGACGTTTTATCTTATTTTGTTTTGTTTTTTTTCTGAATGTGTTCCAATAGATAGGAAGTTAGGATTGGGTATTAATACTTTTTCTAATTCCTTAAGTAGTACTGATGCCTGTGATCTGATTTTAAGGCCTGGTACTTTGAGGAATAGTACCAGGTTAAATGGTGACACTTCATTGAAGATTTGCAGTGATGTTTGAAAATTCCAGAGGGATAGATCTGGTGGTGTTTTGGGCCGAGACCAGGACAAAAGCTTCTAATTAGTTCAGCTAGAAGGTGATGAGAGCCTGGGAGGCACACTGCCAGGAGTTTTGGAAGAGACAGAAAGAGAAGTAGGGGTGTGGAGAGGACAGAGTCAACATAATTTGATGATTCACCCTAAGTATGGAATAGAGAAGAGGAATAGATCGATGGGAAAAATAATGTGCTAAGATCTCGCTGGAAAGTAAATATGTCTCAGAGAAAACAGAATTTATGTTGCATTATCATTTTTCTGGTTGCAATTAGGTTGGTTATTTAAGGTTTATTTGGGAGTTAATTTAACATAATGATAAAAAGCCTTCGCTTGAATCCCACATCTTCCTGAGACAAGTTTCTTTTCTATGTTAAGAAATTATTATTTTTTATTAGTAGTAGTGGTACATATTTGTAATGCATAGTGTTTATATTCCTTTTGGAGAACTGGTACATTTGCATCCTAGATCTAAGTTCCCTTTTCTCTTCTTTATTTTTAATTTATTTTATTTACTTATTTATTTAAATAATTTTATTGAGGAACAAATATCAATGAGACAGCCTCACAACCGATTACTGTCACATTTACAGTAATTAATACATTGCATATTGTTGTCTTAGTGGTTATTCATTGTACAAGATGCAGACATGATATCCTGTCTCAAACACTATTATAACAAACCTCTCTATTTATTGAATTAAGAAAGTAAAGCTGTATATATTATCCTAACTCTTTTGAGTATACAGATACATAAGGGTCGTTCATTTCTATCCCACTTTTTTGGTCAGTTTTGTCAGAGAAGGGCATTCCATTGTCGTTTAAATATTGTAGGTGCTTGAATTCAGCAGAATTTCCCAATAGAGTCTAGTAGTCCATAATAGTAGTGGGTTATCCACAGGACTGGCAATGTTCAAAGTTGTTGACTTGAGCTCTTTACAGCTCAGCATATTAATGTGACTTTAGTTTTTATACTTCGTTTTCATACTTTTCTACTGGATGGTTAAGACCAAGATAAAGCAAGACCTATATAACAAGAAATGTAACTTTTGTATCTGATAGGGTCAGTCAAATCTCCTCAGGATTTACCCTGAAACCCTGTACCGCAGTTTGTAGATACTTTGTGAGTGTCAGCCATGTGAATGAGTCATGGCCATTGCTTGACCAAGTTTCTTGATGTCATCCAGCTTCAGTTATCTTATCTGTGAAAAGGATAGACCAGCCGCAGCACCCAGAACACCTCTACATCTCTTTCCCCTAACTGTGAGCACCGGGGAAATGTTCTCTGCGGGTTTTACTTGTCTTTGATCTCAGAATGCTGCTTGCAGAACTAGAGTTTTAATTTACTTTTTCATGTAGTCTTCACAGCATAGAATTTCTAGATAGGAGGCATAGATTTAGCTTTTTGAGGATGTTTTGATTTTTTTTTTTTTTTTTGGAGAATTTTGCATTAGTAGCCTTTATACGGCACATTTATGATTCCTTGGAGGAGGAAGCACACTGCTAGCAGGCCAGGAGCACTCCAGCGTGTGCAGATTCTGTGCTCAGTGCTACGTTCTGACTCACACTGCTGGTGGCGAATTCATCAGTTCTCCAGGTAGGAACACAGGTCAAGAGCCAGTTGGTGAAAGCACTGATTTTCTTTTGTTTTTTACTATTCCAAAGGAAAACTTAGGAATTTCAGGTTCAATACAGTGACTATTTCTTTGCCAAAAATGTTTATTTGATATGTAAATATTCAAAACGAATATGGAGAAACTAGTTTTCTCCCAAAGAGAAATATGTCAGCCACGTTTGTGTTCTGAGAAGGAAAGATTATGAGTTTTGTCTTGTTGGTTTGAGGAAATAAATTTCATCTACAGTGCTTCCTACCAAAATGTTGCCTCAATTCACAAGGTCAGAACTGTTACAAAAGGTCATCTTTTAAATTAAAAGCTTGAGTTACTACCTGAGTGTAACTGCAGCTATAGTTATAATGACGTACAAAAGGACCTGTGATATGTTGGGTCAAAGAAATGCCACTTGTGATTTGTGAAGTCACTTTCATTACTGCCTGAGAGGTGACTAGAAAGCCTATAAATGTGTATGTGTTATGCCTTGGAGAACCTGGAAATGTTTTGAACTTGGCAAAATAAAATTTTACATTGGCCTATTTTGTGTTTAGCGAAATTTGAAACATATTTCGAAAAGTGCTTTCCTCCTTAATTTTCAACTTCTGGGTATTTTAAGTAGTATTATTTTTTCTTATTCATTTCCAGTATTTTATAAGAGATTGCTGGTAATTATGGACCTTTTTCTTTGAACCTAAAATCTTGCTCTGCCAATATTAAACTGCATTTTAGCCCACAAAGCTCTAGTTCAGTTTAAAAGTTTTAATTTGTTTCTTGGTGGTTCGCCAAATATCTTTGACCATTCCAAGTATGTCTGCATTTAATTATACCAAAATACTTAATTAGCCTATCTTATCATTAGTATGCAGTATTACCTTTAAATGTTTCAGTAGACATTCACTTAGAGTTCCTCATTGTACTTGGTATCAAGAGTATTTTTATGATTACTTTTGGTTGAACTGGACTGCATAACATCATAAGTATTCATGTGTACACACACTTTAAAAATTGTTACATTAAAAAAAAATTTAAAGAGGGGCTGGGGAGATGCCTCAGTAGACCAAGCGCTTCCCTGGCAAGCACAAGGGCCTGATTTCAATCCCAGGTTCTGAAAAACAAAAACAAAAACAAAAACTGTTATATACATTTAAACATGTTGCAAAGTCAACAATTCTAGGTCAAAGAAAAAAAAAAGATACAAAAAGGGGGCCAGGGAGATGACTCAGTAGAATAAATGCTTCCCTAGCAAGCACAAAGGTCTGAGTTCAATCCCCAGTTCTGCCAAAAAACAAACAAACAAACAAAACACACACACACACACACACACACACACACACACAAACAATTCTAGGTCTAAATAAGTTCTTTTTGTGGTGCCAAGGATCAAACTAGGGACCTTGCACTTGCTAGGCAGACATTTCTGCTGTTGAGCTTTATCCCCGGGCCTAAAATAAGTTCTACAGAAATGATGGAAATAATTTGTCTTTCTGAGTACTCATGATAGCGAGTACCATAAATTAGTTTTTGTTATCGTTACCTTAAGAATGACAACACAAAATTCTTAGGGATTTTTTTTTCTTTCTCTGTAAAGACATTCTTGGTGTCTTGAAAATAATGTAATATAATTTCAGAATTTTTGGTCATTGTACTTGAATGGACTTTTCCCACTGAAATGTAAAATATTAACTGACTTCTTGAATAATTTTATGTGTTACATTATCACTAGGATGCGCTTTTTATCATATTAGCTTTACAAGAAGTTGCTTCTCCAGCCTTACTCTATGCAATAGACACATAAGATTTTCTAGCCATCTGTAATTTCCATACAGATTTTTATCCTATGCCACTATAAAAGAATTCTCTTATTTCTAACTGTGCTGAAGAAGAAATACAAGCAGACACATTCACTGTGCTTTTCAAAGATGACACAATGAGACTCTACAAAGCTTCACTGAAATATGACCAAATATAATGTACTTAACCAGGAAACTCTTTGAGATACTTAAAGTGTATTTAAACTACACTAGAGAACACTGCTTTCCATATACAGTATTTACTCTTTCCTGGCAAATAAGCGCTTGAGAAGGAGGTGATGTTTAAATCTTTTTTTCCCCTAGGGGAAACATGAGAATACTATCATCTAAAATAAACATTTTAATGACCATGTATGACTGGACTCTAAGAATATTTACCTTTAATTTTTTTTGGCTATCCAGTTCTCCTCTTCTAGGATATATTCTTAAGAATGTAACTAATACTTAAATGATTATGATAATTCTATGGAAGAATACATAGTATAAATCAAATAGATTTGGTTCAGTGGTGATCTAATACCTATCATGTACTTTGGGAATCGCAATCCATGAGGGCTTTTATTTTCCAAGGTCATGCCCTATCACTTGGCAGTATTACGCTCTCCTTGGCTAGTAGAGGTGGCTTATACAGTGGTGTCATCCAAATTCTTGGGGGAGGGGTCACTCCTTTTTACACTATGCCCTTCTTAGTTCAGAGCTGCTGCATTTATAATCAAAATTGTTTCAGGGAATACTCAGGGGATGACCGGAAGTCACGCTTATTCTTTTCCTGCTAGCATCACCCTCTAATCTTCATAATAAATCATCCTCTTAGGATGGTGACTCCTGCTTGTTTGTGGAACAAAGAGGCCTAAAGTGTGCAAGCAACAGCCATGCCTTAACATTCTACTTTACCCTTGGCGTATTTTCTAGAAGAAAAGCTCAGCTTTTGGTGGTGGTGGTGGGGAGAGCAGGGTCTTTGGATGCTCAGAGTCCTGAGAAGTGGAGAGTGAGAAGCTCAAATTTCTCATTGGGTTCCATGGAATGACAGTCTTCCCTCTCAGGTTTTTATTGTGAGAGTAGCACACACACTGCCTTTAAAGTCTCATTACAATCTTAGATGCTTTCTTCATAGGCTTGCATACATCTCATGTTCTGTTCTCTAGCATGAAATGAGAACATGCTGTTCTCATGTTCCTTATCTTTTCTTTATTGCAGTTTTGCCACTTGGATTTCACTTTATGTCTGGATGTCAAGATAATATTTGGAGTTTTTAAAAGCTATGGTTTTTGTTGGTTATCTGCTTTGAGTTTTTAAAGATGGGTTGTGATAAAAGAGACACTGTCATTTGGTTTTTCACGTCCTATACATGAGCTATCAAAACAGGTGTTTTTTTATTTGATATCTTGACTTGTGTAGGAGGGTACATTCAAATTTAAGAGACCTCCTTTTTGTAACTGATCTTGTGAGCTACAAAGCCAATGTGGAAGTTGTTCTAGCTACCTACTTAAATCTTGCCTATAAATTAGAGACGATTTGGGGGATAAAAACTTAGGGGGAAAGATAGTGAGTTGAATCTGGGCCAAGACTCTTAGTTCCTCCAGGGTGTACTCCAATGCCAGCCCCAGAAAAGCTCTGTAGATTTTCAATATCATCGTCAACAACTTTCTTTCCAGCAGTTCTCAAAATACCAGTGTATGGTTAGCCCTAGGTTCAGCTCTAGGCCTCTTTGTAGAAGGCTGAAGGGTCATTGTCATGCCTTCTTTTCATGATGTTCCAGGGGTGTTCATCTGTATACATGGTCCTTCTTGTGCATATGGCTCCCAGGCCCCAAAGTTTGCTCAGCTTTGGAAGTTAGTGAGGTATTCTGGGGAAGTTGAGGAGCAACCACCTTTAAATATATGGTCATTCATTTCTTAATGCGTTCATTGCACAATAACCTTAATTTTGCTCCTTAGATGTCATATTCTATTAACTGTGTCATGAGTACATGATGTTCCTACATGTGGCTATAATCTTACATTGCATTATGGTAACTGCTAAAACCTGCTTTATGATAGTTAAATTTCACCCCATGATCTCTCTATACTTTCTAAGAATTTTATCATTTCATTTTCTCTGTAATATCACATTAAATTATCAGTCTGTAACTTGTTTTTCTGTTTTGGTACCAGGAATCGAACACAGGACCTCACACTTTCCAAGCACTGCAGCAGTCTGGAACTTTAAGGGAACATGGACTCTGAACTTTTTGGTACCATTGGTTCTTCTTTTACCAGTATGTTCTTTACTACATCAATGGTAATTGGAACATCTTCCAGACCATGTGCTATGGACTATATCTAGGTGACACCCAAAGCCTCAGGTGCTCCTAAGTAGGGATTTTCAAAGGTGGCTGAATCTAGGCTGTGTGGTACTGTGTGCTACTGTGTGGCTGTGTGGACTAAGGATGTGTGATACCAAATGAGTTTAGCAAAGTTCTGGGTGTGCATAATGGAAGCCCTGCCCTGGGTGTGGATAGTACCAATTGATAGGCTTATAGCCTTAGTGGGATATAAAGGGAGAGAGGGAAGGTAGCTTGTTGCTGCTGCTGCTGCTGCTGCTGCTGCTGCTGCTGCAGCTCACTGCCTCCTCTCTGCTCTGCAATGGATGTTTTCCCCTCTGCTGTTGCCCTCTCTCATTCTACTCTGCCTTGGAACCAGCTCACTGTGGATTGAAATTTCTATAATGTGTGAGCTAAAGTAAAACTTTCCTCCTTTAACTCGTGGATGTTGGGCAGTTTTTCTTGGCAAAAAGAAAGTAACTAATAGAGCAATTATCTGCTTTCTTCTTTGGCTGATACATAAAAGTAACAAGTTTTATTGCTTTATTGTGTGCTCCAAGATGCAGCCTCAAAGCATCTTGGAGTGGGCTTATCATACGGGTCATTGTAAGGGAGTCTCATTCTGTACCCTGAACTGTGCAAATCCTTGAAGAAGCTCTCTTACACAATTGCATGGTTCACCCATACAATTAAGTTCCTGAGTATTTTGGGGTTCCTGTAAGTATACATTGGCTAGGTTCTGAGATTGTTTAGTAGTCTGTGGCACTATTGGGAAGTAGAAGATTGAGAAGGAAGGAATTTAAGTCATGGGGAACAGGTGATATGCAGGTGAATGGAACCTCAACTTCTCTGTCTATCCATCTGTCTGTCTGTCCATCTGTCTGTCTGTGCCTCGTCTTTCTCAGCTGCCATGAGATGGGCACCTTCTCTAGCATGAGCTTCTGTCACAGTGCAGTCTGCCAGCATGAACTCAAAACAATAGGACAACCAAACACAGCCTGAAACCTCTGAAACTGTGAAAGGAAATGAACCTTCCTTTTCCTCTTATTTAAATTTATCTCAGGTATTTTTTCACAATAATAGTTACAAAAAGCTAACACAATATGTATATAATACATATGACATTACAAATATTTGGAAAAATAATAAACATTATTTGCACAAGGCTAGAGAGTCTTATCAATGTGGAAAATGTATTCTTATTACAAGATAAAAAAAATAGCTCTATGTGGTCTAAAATCATACAAGTGAAAGAATTTTAGAATTTTAGTACTTATGAAAAGTTTTTATGATCCCAGAAAGACACATGTTACTTAAATAGGGAGACTGGCCTATAGTTTGATTTTGTGGTTGGGTCTTTTTCTGGTTTTGGAATCAGAGTAATCCCTGCTTCCAGGGATGAGTTTGAGAGAACTGCTTCCCTTTCCGTTTCATTGAAGAGTTTGAGAAGAGTTGACATTAAACCTTCTCTAAATTTCTTCTATAATTCTGCTGTCAATCCATCAGGACCTGGGCTTTTCTTTGTTGGTAATTTTTTAAAATTACTTTTTCAATTTCATTAACTGCCACTGGGTTATTCAGTGTTTTTATATCTTCTTGATTCAACTTTGGTAGTTCATATGTATGTAAGCTCATATGCATGTAGGAATCTGTCCATTTCTTCTGTGTTTTCCATCCTGGAAGAGTAAAGATTTGGAAGTTGGTATTGATGATCTTCTGAATTTCTCTAGGGTCTATAGTGATTTCACCCTTTTCATTCCTTGTTGCATGAATTTCCTTTTTTTTTTTTTTTTATAATTTTGGCTAGAGGTTTATCAATTTTATTTATTATTGCAAAGAACCAACTCTTTAATTAATTAACCCTTTGTATTATTCCTTTTGCTACCATTGCAATTATTTCTGCTCTGATCTTTATATAATTTCCTGCCTTCTTTGTGCTTTGCATTTGACTTGTTCTTTTTCTTCCAGGAGCTTGAGGTGCAGCATACGGTTGTTTATTTGGACTTTTTCTGCTTTTCTGATGTGAGAATTTAGTGCTATAAGTTTCCCTCTTAGGATAGTTTTCATTATATACCACAAGTTCTGGTAAGTTGTATCTACATTTTTGTGTAATTTTAATTATTGTTCAATTTCTTTTTTAATTTCATCTGTGGCCTATTGATTGTTTAGGAGGGTGTTATTTACTTTGCATGTATTTATGGAGTTTTTTCTGTTTCTTTTGTCAATAATTTTCAGTTTCATTGTGCTATGGTCAGATAATATTCATGGGATAATTTTAATTCCTTTGGATGTACTTAAAAATGCTCTTTGTGCCAGTATATGATCTATTTTGGAGAATATCCCTTATGCAGCTGGAAATCATGTGTATTCTGGTGCTCTTGGGTAGAACACTGTAAAGTTCCCACTGTGTGGGGTTCAGTGTGGCTTCTACCTCTACTAAGCCCATTTCCTCACAAGTTTGACTTATTTCTGTTATTACTTTGCTGACTTTTTGCTTAGTTGATCTATATCTTTCTGTCAATGGAATATTAAAGTCCTGCAGAACAATTGTGCTATTGCTTATTTGATTTTTCATGTCAGTTAAAATTTGTCTTATATAGTTGGGTGCACCTACACTGGGTGCATATATATTTATAATTGTTATCGCTTCCTCTTGCAATTTCCCTCTAATAAGTACATAGTGACTTTCTTTATCTCTTTTAATCACTCTTGGTTTAAAGTTGACATTGTCAGCAACCAGAACAGCTGCCCCTCTTTTTTCTGGGTTCTTGTCACATGGATATTTTTTCACAACCTTTGACTTTTAGTCTATGACTCTTTTTGAGTTAAATGTGTTTCTTGTATATAGTGTATTGTTGGATTTTTTTTCTTGGTTTTTTTTCTTCCAATCTTCTTCTTTTGATTGGTGAATTGAGGCCATTTGCAGGTTATAACTGACATGTATTGGCTTATCTTTGTCATGTTATTTTCCTGCTGTCTGATCTTTATTCCTTCCCTCTGCTTTATTGTTTGCTCTATTTGGTGGGTGGTTCTTCTCTGTTGTTGTGGTTGTTTTTGTCTCTCTGAAATATCTGTCAGTACTCTTTGTGGGGTCGGTTTAGCAGACACAAATTCTGCAATCTTTGGCACAGAAGCAACTTATCTCTCCATTAAATTTGATAGTTCATTTTGCAGGATACATCAATCTGGGTTGGAAGTTGTTTCATTTTAGGATCTGAAATATCTCACTTCAAGCTCTTCTTGACATGATGGTCTCTGTTGAGAAATCTGCTGTGATTCTGATGGGCTTTCCATTATAGGTGATCTGTTTCTTTTCTCTAACAGCTTTTAGCATTTTGTTCTTGTGCACAATTTTTGGATCTTGGTTATTATGTGTCTGGGTGTAGATTTATTTTGATTATGGGTAACTAGAGTTCTATATGCCTCAGTTATATGTATGCCAGATTCCTTTCCCATGCTTGAGAAATTTTGTGATACTAATTCTGCAGTCTTTTTATGTCATTTGTACTGCCTCCAGCTGTTTCACTGAGACCTGTCAGTCTTATATTATTTTTCTTTACATCATCTTGCAGCTGTTGCATTATTTCCTGGTTCTTTAATTTTAAGAAATCTTTCCTTTCATGTTCACTAGCTGCAATGCTATCTAAGATCTGAAATTCTATGTTTAGTGTGTTCAAGTGGTTTTACCAGCTTTCGACGGAATTCTTAATGTCCTGGATATCTGTGTGAATCTGTTTCTTGCATTCCACTTCTTTCCTGTATTGTGCATTCAATGTTTTCATCATTTTCTTATTTCCTTCTTTTTTTAATCTATGCCATTTTTAGATGAACTGGGAAATTCTTTCATGATTGTTGTCATTTCTTTTTTTATCTGAGAGATTATTTCTGATCTGATTTCCTCTGTAGCCTGATGCAGTTGTTTGTTTACTTCAGTTGCTATCATTTCAGGTGTGTGACTTTCAAGTTTTTCTGTGACTTTGTTTCCTGGACTTGTTTGGGGTGTACTGGGGGGTCTGAGATGGCCTTTTGCTCTTTTGTTCTGACCTTTTGGAAGGTCCAGTGTTCATCCTGACTCTGCAGTGATGGGTGTCGGTGCAGACGAGCAAGGCTCCCATCAGAGTGGCAGGGGAGGGTAGTCTCACCAAAGCTCCCACTGTGTGGGGCTCAGTGTAGCTTCCACCTCAGTGGGGTTAGGGGACAAGCCACAGCATGAGAAAGATCCCGAGATGATGAGGTCATGCGAAAGCTCTGCAAGGCTCTTTCAATGTTGGGGAGGTCTAGGGTAGGCCTCGCCAAGGCTCCCACCATGATAGGGCAGGCAGCAGCAGCTCAGCAGAGCTGTGGTGATGGTTATGGTGGGAGAGGTGGTCACAGCTCAGCTGAGCTCTGGCAGTGGTGGGGGGAGGGGATGGGGCAGGCTCAACAGGACCCTTTCGCTGTCCTGGGACTGCCTGCCTGTAACAGTAGGAGAAATGACTGCTGCTCAGTAGAGCTCAGGCAAGGGTGAGGGACATCAGAACAGGGCTCACCAGGTCCCTGCAGCTGTCCTCTGGGTGCCTGGCTTCTACCATGGTGAGCGCTAGTAAGGGTCAACATTTTGGGTCTTGATGTTAATTATTATTGTGTTGGCCATTCACTGTTTCTTTTTTTTTTAATTTTAACTAAAAAAATACTTTTATATATAATTTTTAGCTTTGGAATTCTTCATACAGTAGTGAGACCATGTACCAAATAAGTAAATAAATAAATAAAATTCATCATACATTTATATTTATAATTACACTTAAATTTTGGAGTTTAACACTTTTATTTAATCTCATATCAAAATCAGCCCTCTGCAATCATATTGAAAATCTGGGTTTCCATATTTAATGCATTTTTTCTTTACTCTTTATCTCAGAATACATGTAAAATATGGTTACCTGGAAGGTTTTTTTTTTTTTTTAAGTTTCCTGACTTCACCTTTTATCTCAGTGCAGGTGTAAGCAAATTACTGTTTTGTCATCATTGTGTCAAATAACATTGTAATCCCTCTTTGTGCGACCATGCTAACAAATACACACATGCATTTACTTGTTTCATGTTCAACTATAAATTGGTATTTGTAGGACCCTCAGCCATGTAGAGATATTGATACTAGTTTCAGCAGTTCCACTTTCATCCCGCAGATATTTTTAATCTCCTACTGTTCACACACCCATTACAGACCTAGTTGCCTTCTTTCTTTGGTACCTGACTCATATTGATAGTGTGTAGGGAGGTAGCTATTGTAG
The DNA here is from genome assembly GCF_000260255.1 of Octodon degus. Taxonomy (NCBI): domain Eukaryota; kingdom Metazoa; phylum Chordata; class Mammalia; order Rodentia; family Octodontidae; genus Octodon; species Octodon degus. The sequence continues at coordinate 1,105,606 of NW_004524612.1, read as the reverse complement.
CAGCAGAACTGTTTATTATTATTATTATTTATTATCATTTTTGTGTTTTAGGGAAGGGTCTCCAGGGTGTTGAGGGTCTCACTACTAGACATCAGAACTATTTAAAAATGACTTGTTCTTATCCACTCTATTTGGGATTTTGAACAATACTCATAATCTAGTTTTATGCTAGATGTTTTATATGGGTCTTGGTTTTTCTTTGCTGTTCTGTGTCTTTATAGCAGTATTACAAAATACTTTTATTATATTGCTATTTGTACTACCATTACTACTGTATCTTAAAAATCGAGACTCATCTAACTAAAAGTGTAGATGATTAACCTATAATCTAACTGAGTGAACTCCTGGGTATACTTTCTAAATAAAATCATGTACGACATATCACACTGACTAGAGATCATTTGTATTAAAGAAAACTTTAGTGCTATGTAAATTTCTATAACCGGGAGAGATACAAGTAAGTTTTTCACGTAAAAGAAAAACTTAAAAAGACAGTTGTTTATCTTAAATAAATGATATAATTTTTAAAATGGGACAAAGTAAACAAGTTATAAAAACCAGAGCTTGAGATTTGGCTAAAATTTTAAATTCTGGTGAAAAAAAGAAATACAATATTTCTTTGTATATTCCTGTTACTAGTCACACTAGGAAAAAATAGGGTCACCAGAGTTAGAAGGGCTGCACGTATCATATAAGTACTCTTCTAATACTTTCAGATCTGGGGGAAATTTTGTAACATGTTCAGTTTATTGAAAAGCTAGATAGTAAGTGAGCTCTGTGTAGCTGAAATAGAACATGATCACCAGGGAGGGAGCAGAAGTCGTCTGTTAGATTAAAAAATTAACATGGACAATAAAAGAATGTATCAATCAGAAAGGATTTATTTTATATACTAATGCCAGGAAAAAAGATAATCCCAAACACAACTGTTGAAAGTGCTGTAAAAACTCACCCCATCCAGGAGGGTATTCTGCCCAGAGATGAAATAGAATACTTCCATCTAATATGGAAGTCCTGTGTGTAAACTTGTTGTGTTTTGATTACACTCTCAATAGCTAATCTTACTAGAATACTGTTTTCCTCACTTGTTTGTATTTATATTGAGAATGCTGAGAGCAGAATTCCTGATTGCTACATTTCCTTTACAGCCATATCATTTATTATTATTCACTAGTATTTTGATGTTTGTGCTAGCTAGCAATGTCGTATGAGCTTTCTCGTGGATGTCAATAACTTCTAAGTCATTCTTTTATATGAATACTTGTTTGTAATTTGAAGTGATGTATTCTGGGACATGACATGGTGGTGCTGCTTTTTTTTTTTTTTTCCATTTATGTATTTGGTGTAGGGCCTCACTATACTCGGTAGAGCTCAGGCTCAGAATGGCCCCAGCATGGTGCTAACACAGCATCTGGGACCAGGGATTGAACCCTGGTCCCTGCTCTTGCCAAAGCAGGCACTCAGTTCACTGAGCTATCTTGCTGGCCCAACATGGTGGAGCTCCATTCTCTGCCAATCTGAAGCTGACCCTTAATTTAAGCAGTCCTTGAAAGCACATTATTACCTTTTAGGCTCTGTATTGTTTTGTGGTATATTCTTCTTGAATTTAATTAGTAGTCTCTGGTGAAGCAGTAAATCAATGGCTATTATTGCTTCAATATTGAGAAAAAAAATAATCCTTTCATATAAAATATCCCAATTATAGCAGTGGGCTGTCTAAAGAAGTATTCAGGATTATGTATAACTAGCAGCAAAGGTCAAAAATTTTAAAATCAAACACCCTGTGTACTTTTGTTATTCTTTGCGATGATTCAAAGTACCTTCAGGTATCTGATCCTACTACAATTTTCTGAATGGTACAATTCTTAAGTATTCAATTTAAATTTGACTTGTGGTAGTTATATTTGAGCCTCTCAGTGTCTGAAATTATTAGGCCCCAAAGAAAATACCATTTTATTTTATTTTATTTTTGAATTCCCAGTACCTATCTCAGTATCAGGCAAAACTGTAAGTTCAGTAGATAATAATAAAATAGTCTCATAATATTTGAAAATATAATAGTGGACTTGAAACATTTTAAGCGTATTAGTCTTTTTGGTTGGCTTCCTTATTTATGACTTTGAGTTAAAAAATACATTTAAGATTCATCTGTAATGCTGCCTGGAGGTTAGAGGGCTAGATGTGCCAAATTTGCAATTTTTATCTACTAGCTAAAATTTATTGCTTCAGTTCTAAATGTTTAAATTTAAAGGACACATTAAATGCTAGGATTCCTGGCGTTTTTGAGGGTTTTGTTTGCTTACTCTGTGTGTGTACTTCCACATTTCATCATCCATTTTTTCTTTTCTTTTATTATCTCAAATAAGGCTTACAGGAACACTAGCAGATTACTTGCCAGCTTTGAAATCACACCAGGATATGCGAAGTCCCAATGCTTTCTTCTCCCTCAATGTTCGCTGTAGGATGCAATATGATTTCCCTTGTTGGGTATTTCTTTTGTATACTGTATCCATCCCCCATTGAAGTATATCATCTCCACATGCTGAGGCAGGTAACATGATTGTTTCTGCAAATATGAAAAGGAAGTTACTGATTCTTCAAGTCCCCATATGGAATTTTGCTTTGGTCAAGATGCGCCACCAGCGTGATTTCGAACAGAGCTTTCAACAGAACATGCTTCCTAGTCTGAGACTTGGAACTCTCAGAAATGACTTGCTTTCTATGCTCACTGGCTGTACCTTGTCAAGCAAAGGGTGAGCACTGGGATGAGATAAGTGAAATGGGAGTGGTATATGTGGTAGCTCCTTTTTTGAATGGTGGACAGAATACACGACAGAAAGGAGCAGTTCAAGTGCCAAAGCAGGAATGTCATGGTGGAAGGGCAGAGCAGAGGAAAAGCTGCTTAGTCATAGGGGCCTGGAAGCACAGGGCCAGGGAATGAGCTGGAAGGGAGGGGTGGGGCCAGCTATCCTGCCCAGTGTCTTGCCCTATGGCCCACTCATTTCAACTAGACCCCACTTCCTATGTTTCCATTATATCCCAATATTACCATCAAGTTCCAACCCCTTCAATGAGTGCATCCAAAGAGGAGCCAATCACCTGCCTAAAGGCCCACCTTGGGCCACACGAGACCCTGGGGGATACCCGAGACCAAGTGAGCACCGCACAGTGAACACAAGTGCAAGGTACTGAGCATTTCAAGTAAATCTTTTCAAACATTGAAAATGTTGGGAAGAACCTTTCATAGCTCTTTCATTTTGTTTATTTAGTTGTGAGTGAAACTCTGCTCTTAGTCTATAAAAGAACAAGTGGAAATGAGTATGTAGAGTCAAATTCTCAGAGTATCTATCAGTGAGTTTTCAAACTTCAGGCACTACTGTGTTGTGCACATGCTTGCTTTGTGGCTGCACACGGTGATACAATAATCAAAGGAAAACCTCCAGTCTTTGACTTCTGCCCAAAGAAAATCTTTTGCAGTATAGTAACCAAACAGGTCGGACTATAACCGCTCCTCTTAACCTATCATAAAATTGGGCTAAATAAAAATGAGGAAACATGGGAATATAGATTCTTCTCTTCATTTGAAGATAGAACTAGCTGTTTGGAGTCACTGAAACTGAAATTGATCATATGTGCCAGGGCAGGATGAGGCCCACTGTCTAAGGCAGTCAAGCTACCTCAGGCTTGAGAAAAACATCCTACCTGGACACTGTGGGTTGTTATTTGCTAGGCCGCGTTGTGCCTTGCAATTCTGTAAAGGTATAAATGAAGACCCTTACTAGGTAAGTTTAGGGGGTCGTTCCACCAACCAGGCAGATGAGGCACCACCCAGCTCTTGTCTTCTTGTCTATCTTTTCCTCATTCCTGACACTGTTTTCTCCTCCAGTACAACAGATCACACTGAGAGACTAACTGATCTTTACATTTGGAGCCCGAATTTGGGCTTTTATCCCCATAACACCCGTGGATGAATGCCCTGAGTAATGGCTGTGACCAAGGCAGCTCCCTGTACATGTGAGGGGCCAATATCTGTGCAAATCTGAATCATCTCGGGCAGTGTAATCCACCTTTTGTGGGTCTTAAAGCCTCTTTACATCATATATTTGCAATTTTTAAAATATAATCAATGTTCTTTATTATCTAGTCTTTACGTTCACGTTTTTGTACTGGGGATTGAACTCAGGACCTTGTTCTTGACAGGCAGGTGCTTATGCTGCTGAGTTATCTCCCCGGCCTTACATTTACTTTTTTTTTTTTGCCATAGTTTTATTGATAAACAAATAGCAATGAGACAGTTTCAAACCAAATCGGTAGGACAGTTTTAATAATTAACACACTGCATACATTCTTCTTAGTGGTTAATTGCTGTATAAGATGCGGACTTGATATCCTATTTACAAACACCATTAGAACAAATCATTCTATTCATTAAGAGAATGTAACTATATATCTATCCTAACCACTTTGAATACACAGATCCAAAATGGACATTCATCTGTATACCCTTTTCTTGTTAAGTTCCGTTATTTGAATATTATAGATGTGTAAACTCAGCAAAATATTCTAAGAGTCCAGTATCCCATAATAGTATTGGGTCTTCCGCTTCACTGGCAATGTCAGAAATTGTTGACCTGAGTCCCCCACAGCTCAACATAACAACATGGCTTTATTTCTTATATTTCATTTTTATACTTTTCTTCTGGATGGTTAAGACCAAGGTAAAGCAGGACCTATGCAACAAGAGTTGTAGTTTTTGGGTCTGAGAAGGTCAGTGAAATGCCCTCAGGATTTATCCTGAGATCGCGTACCTCAGATTGTAGAACCTTTGTCAGTGTCAGCCATGTGGATGAGTCACGGCCATTGTTTGGCCAATATGCTCTCTGTGAAAGCCTGAGAGATATATTTGCATTTTTGAAGGCCAATTGTCAAACTATTCATTTGCTAGCTTTCAGTCACTTAAAATCTTTTCACTAGCTTTCAATAAACATGCAATGAAATCTTGAAAAGGTTTATCAGGTCCCTGAGGAATAGAAGCCAAATTATTGGATGCCTCAGCGTTTGAAAGAACTTTCCTCTAGGCCCTAGTGGCAGCTCTCTTAGTTTGCTCATATATTTGTGCTGTAAATATCAGGTGATTATTTGGCTGGAAAACACACCCTCCCCAGTCAGCATTTCTCTTGTAATGGTTAAATTGTGAACAGTATTGTGAGTTGCAATATTGTGGTCCATACAGTATCTAAATAAATGTTTTATAATAAATATTCTTCTGGATTAAAACATGCTTTAGCTATTCCTTTTTAATCATTTGGGGCCATAATCTATTATCTTAGCATTTTTACTAAACTCAAGGTAAAGGGAGCTGTAGGGCTATAAGTAGCAACAGCTTGTTTTAATTCTAAGATTCTAAGAGGTAGAGCTTCATGAAGACATGCAACTTGTCCTGGATTGTAAGGGACTTGAACTTTAGAAACAGGGTAGATATGTTGAAAACCCGCTGTGGACTCTCCCCGTCTCTGGCTTAATTTAGTGCCAATTGCAAGGGAGATAAAAAAAAATGGCTCTACATCCCTAGAGGCAGAAGGTCTGATCTGTGAGTCAGCAAAATTTCTCTGCTCTTACAGGGTTTGGGATTGTGCCTGGGACTCTGTAGAAATCACAGAGTATTGATAAGTGAAATGTTTAGGGAAAGACTCTTTTGGTGGGAAGAGTCCCTTTTGTTCCCCTTCATTCCTTCCTCCTTTGATGGAACATGGCTAGAGGGCTTGAGCTCTATTTTTCTGGGTGTCAGTGCTCCCTACTTGTCCCCTGGGGCACCGGACTCGATTTTTAAAGGAGAGCTGGGAGCTAAATCTTTTGTGTTTGAAAAACACCTTGAGGGCTGGGGAGATGGCTCAGTGGAATAAGCACTTGCCTGGAAGGTTTAAATTCTATGTCCAGTTGGGGGGGGGGGGAAGTTAAGTTTGAAAAAAACCTTATAACCACAATCTAGAAAGCAAAAGTAAATACAGGGATCAAGCGTGCCACAACTGCTTCAACCACATATATCTCTGTGAATTCTGAGACTCTCTTTGTCGCATTTTTAACCCAATATAACATTGTTCTTTTTTTTTTCTGAACCGGGGATTGAACTCAGGCCCTTGCGCTTGTCAGTCAAGCACTTAACTACCGAGCTATCTCCCTTTCACATTTTTAAAACCTGTTTTATTCTTTATGTTCGTTTATCTCTCTGGCTCTAATGAACCCATTTTTAGCTTAGTGAACCTGTTTTGGGCCTTAGTGAGCCTGTTTTTGGCCCTAATGAACCTCAGTCCCCAAGTTTTATGCTTAATGTGCCAGTACCAACCTAGGCCTGTGCTGTACTGAATACTGGTTCTAACCAATGCGCTCCCCTCCCTTATGCATACTCTTTGGAAGTGTTTTTGCTGTCCTCCCTTACCTCCTACTGGATATCCCTGGTCAGGCCCCAAATGTAGGGACTAATTGGTCTCTCAAGGTGATCCATTGTACCTGGGGAGAAAACGAGGCGGGAATGAGGAAAAGATAGGCAAGAATCAAGAGCTGGGTTACTTGGTGACTCATCAGCCTGGTTGGTGAAAGGACGCCCTGAACAGTAGTAAGAGCCTCTATTTATACCTTTACAAAGTTACAAGACACAAGGTTACCTAGTAAGCAATAGCCACACTGTCTAGGAAGGATGTTTTTCTCAAGACTGAGGTAGGCTGATGGCTTTAGACAATGAGGCTTCATTCTGCCTTCCCCACACAGGATCAATTTCATCTTCAGCAGCTCCCAGCAACCAGCCAGTCAGTAAAACAAGGCTAAAATATAGAAAAAAGTAAATTTGCATATGCAGTCTTACTTCCAAGAAGAGACCCGGATTTACTCCAAGAGTTAGTGTCAATATTTAGAAAATAAACAAATTTAATTAAAAAAGAAGTATCAGGGTTGACTCTTACATTGGCCACAGTGTAAACAATTACGGACCTAAGGGAGAAAAAAGGAAATGTTGGTTCTGTCTTTACAAGTTGTATGACGTGGGAAATATAAATAAAGCAAATCTTGCTAGTGGTTGGTTTTATATGCAATATTTGAGCAGTGTAGCAAAGACATTTTTAAAAACTCTGGTGAACTACAATAATTTATTTTGTTAAAGCTTATAAGAGAAAATGTTAGCCCATACACACAAAAAGGTTCCAGTATTTATTTTTATGTTTCTTAATCAAAGTACTTTTGGGTCAATGTTTTCTCTTTTGAGACAAAGAGTTCCAAATGAATATTTGTGGTATGGGTGATATTTAAAAAATGTCCTGAGAAATCCTATCCACAGGCATTGTGGGCTATAAATGCAGATTGATATGGTGTTTCAATGGATCTTTTGTTATGGGAAAAAATTTTGTATTTTGACTTAAAAAGAAAGATGTTTATTTGAGAATGTAACATTTAATCATATCCATAAAGGAAAATGATTTTAGAACAAAAAAGGGAAATTTGAACAATACATCTTGCTTCTTATTTTCTGTGTTCAGAATTGCTGAGTCTGTCAAAGTTGATCTTGAATCTAATGTAGCATAAAAATGACTTTATTGTCAAAATCACTATATTTTGGAAGAATAATCCTTGCTAACAAGACATGTGTCTATATGTATGCATCTATATATGTATATATTCCATTTCATATATAATATCTAGTTTTATATTGTGATTATATTTTGCTTCTTAAGTTCCCACATAAGGGAGGCAGCCTATTTAACTAGGGAATAAGTTCTGTATTATTTGAAGTAACTTCTGAATTTGGAATGTGCTTAGTTTCTTTCTTTTCTTCTTTTTTTAATAATCAAAGATTGAAGTGTAACTAAATGTTATGTTGTGTCAACCACCCTTTGAGGCGTCTGTCCCTGGTAGAGGAGGGCATATGATTTTTAGAGTGGCCAGGCAAAGTTATTTTCCTTGATTCACCTTTCAATCAAGTTTATGAAGGAAGAGTAAACAATTTTATTTAACATCTGTGGTAGTGTTCATTACACACAATTTTCAAACTGTAGATTCAGTGATTTTGTTGAGTGTATGTGGTAGTGTAAAGTAAAATTGGAAATGCAGTTTTAAAAAAATCTACAGAATCTTGTATTTTATTTTATTTTTACATATTTAGTACAGAGTCTACAGGGTCTCACTACACAGATGGGACTCATAGTGATCCGCCTGTGTTCAGCCTCCCAAGCACTGGGATTACAGGTGCATGCCACCACACCTAGTCTCAATAACCACCTCAGCAGGCCCCAGGGCAGGGCGGCATGGCATGCTATGGATCAAACCCAGGGCCACTTAGCTGTCTCACCAGGCCATACAGAATATTTTAAATAAAGTATTGTATGGATAATGTCTTATGAATGACTAAAAGAATTGGAATGTAAATTCTTTCAATTTTATTATAAGACATTTAAGAAAGTCACATACTGCATAATGAATTCTTATCCTTTATGAGTATATATAGAATATATCTTATCTAGTTTTTCAGTGGTATCTCAACAGTCTTTAAATTCTCAAAATTTGAATTTATATTAATTTTCTTTTTCTTGTGTGTGTGGTTTTTTTTAGTATCCGGGATAGAACTCAGGACCTTACACTTGCCAGACAGGTGCTTATGCCACTGAGCTATCTCCCAAACCCTATATTAATTTTCATGTGTCATTTTGGGGGCAAACTAGTTATGTGAAAATAAAAAGCCAACAAGAAATTATTTTCTCTTTTTTCCTCATATAACATTACTTCTAAAATGTATTGATTAGAACTTCCTGCTAAATCTTACGTGTCCTTGGGAATTGGCTTCCTGGTTGTCACTCATATGAAAATGGTTGATTTTTGAGTCCTCCTTGCTGCCCTTCTCTGAGGAAGGTTTTCCTGCGCTTCCTTGGTGTCAGCGCAGTCTGTGAGACCTTCACATGCCATCATTTTTCCTTCCTAAATCCAACACCAATAAAAGCAGACAGTCTAAACATCACATGGAAAAAGTGTACTGGCCAAGTACTCGTGGCTGTCTGAATCTCCGAGCTCTCTCTCCAGGTCCAATAAATATCAAAGTAAGTACTTCTGCCTTGTATTTCCTGAGACTATCAGTGTATTATTCACTGAAAAAGGGACATATTTCCATGCTCATTAATTGAAATGGATAATTAGCTAG
>NW_004524612.1:1051599-1095598 GCF_000260255.1 Octodon degus | reverse complement strand
TTGAGGAGACAGATATTAAATCTAGTGCAAATATTATACAGTGTAGACACATAGTCAAATGTCATCCCACTATATGCAAAATTTTTGTGTATATGTTAATATTTATTAAAAATAAATGACTTAGGTTTTTCTCTTAAAAAAACAGTGAAGAATCCATGCTACATGTTGTAATCACTAGTTTGAAAGTCACACTAAAGAATCAGATGACTGAGAGCAAGAATTACCAAATTCTGTGTCATGGCTGATGACTGGCAGAAGCGCTCCTCGGGCACGGAAGCAGATGAGAGACCTGTCTGGGTCCACTGAAAAACAGGGCTTTCCGGGAGGGCTTTCTGGAGGTAATGCCTGCGGAGAGCTTTCTTTTCTTATCATATTATGCTTTCCGGTTATCCGGTAGTTTAGTCTTGTCAGGTATTGTAGTATTATTTAAAGCGAATATATTCATTTTCTAGGTAGTATTTAATTTGCATGTGTTTTCCTCTGAGTGAATTGATAGGATTTGCTTTAGGAAAAGAATAATGTTTATGTTGTGGTATCTTTTTTTATCTATTTACATATTTATATATTTATGTATTTGGTACACAGAAGGGTTTTTGGTGGCTCCAGATTGCCTCCAGCGCTGGTCTGGGTTGCCTTGAGTATCTGGGAATTGAACCACCGCTCCCAGAGACTGACTGCTTTGTTTAAGCAGGCACTTAAACAACTGAGATAGTGGGCGGGCCCCCAAACAGGATCAAAGTCTTTTTTTTTTTTTTTTTTTGGTGGAACTAGGGATTGGACTCAGGCCCTTGCGCTTGCCAGAGAAGTGCTTAGTCCACTGAGCCATCTCCCCGGCCCATGTATTTGGTACACAGCTTGGACTTGTAGCGCTTCTCCTGTTCTCAGTCTCCCCAGCTCTGAGGTGCACCACCACACCAAGTCTCACTGGCTGGCTCCGTGTGTCCAGGAGTGGGGCTGGCCTGGCATGTGGCATTGGGGATCAAACCTTGGTCCCTATAGTTGCCTAAGGAGGCGCTTAGTTACTGAGCTATTTTGGTGGCCTGGTGTTTCTTTTAATTAGACATTTCCAAAGAAAAAAATATGGTATCATTGTTTTATAAGCCCATATTATGTGTATTTTGCATATAGTTTTTCAGAAATCTCAAACTTGAAACCTCTTTATAACTGATCCTTGGATCCCAGCTCAGAACTAAAGGGGCAGAGATCATTGGTGAATCAGTATGAGGCGCAAGAGCTAGCCTTAAAGGTTAGGGAGTGGGGACTCACAGTCTCAGAGTGCCTATTTTTACCATTTATTATTTAACAAAGTTTGTTACTCTGCATACCACACTAGCATTTTTTTGTGTGTGTGTGCATGTGCGTGTGCGTGTGCATGCGTGCATGCGTGTGTGTGTGTGTGTGTGTGTGTGTGTGTGTGGTACCGGGGATTAAACTCAGGACCCTGTGCTTGCCAGGCAAGCACTTATTCTATTGAGCTATCTCCCTGGCCCCTTACTCTTCATACCACAATAAAAGTCTATTGTCTTTCTAGGTCTTTGATTTTGTGGAAAATTTTGTAATTCATTGAAGGGAAATGACATTTAGGAGAAAAATAAAACCTGTGGTTTTTTATGTAGTTTGAAGATTGTTCTTCCTGACATTTCATTTTGGCCTGTTGGTTACCTCCACCCTCCCTCCTCTTTGACCATAGGAATCCAAGCAGAATTCCAAATAGATAATGAATATTCTAATTGCAGTTGCGTATTTCCTTAGGACTGTCCTCTATGAACCCGTTTCCCATATTCGTTTTAGTTTCGACCTCAAAAATTTCAATCACGATAATTCATACTTTTTAATTATTTCTGTCTGATTTTGTGGGGTTTTAATGAAAAAATAAATAGAAAATGCTGGATAAAATGAAAAACAAAACATTTCAAAGCAGAATGGTAAATTTCATATATCTCTTTGCAACTAAATATACAATGTATGTTAGATTACAATGTAAATTGTAAATACAATAGCAAGCACCAGCTTGCTATTCCAATGTGTAGGTAAAACTTTTAACATACAGAAAGAGGACACTTAAATTTGAGTAGGGATAAAATAAAGAAACTCCAGGTGTGTGAATATGAAGAAAGAAATTATGCTTTTTAGACTGCTCTATACAGGATGTTAAAATTCTACAATGCCTTTTTTTCTGTTGATCATATCAAGATTTAAAGATATAAGTGGTCTATAATTCACTGAATCAACATCGACATTGCCTATTGCTTACTTTCAAAAGAGTGCTTCGTTTTCCTCTGAAGCAATACATGATGTATTTAGAACTGCCCAGCTCTTCCAAAGCTATCAGATTAGAAAAAATAAAGATAAATAAAGTGGGTTAATATCCTCTAAAACTGTTTTGTCTCATTTTTAAGTGTCGTCTGGCCGCCTGTCTTTTTTTTTCCTCCAGAAGTAATGATTTTGCTTCTAAGAAGTGACTTATCCTTGGACTGATGATCTGTATTTCGTATAATCCATCAGGGCCTGAATCCTGCTGACTGCACAAAGTCATTACAAGAGCATAAAAATCTAAAACACATTTGAGTTCTATTTTATGTGTACTCCTTTTATTAGGGGAAGCGCAGTGCTGACATGTGATTGGTTGGTGTCTCAGTTTTCTAGCCCATCCGCTAACTCAGAAGACTGCAAGTTTATTGCAGGAAAAAAAATGCTAATAAAGATGAGGGCAGTGATAATGATTTGTATCAACTGGGAGTTTGTTAAAAGATGGACAAATTGGAATTTTCATTTTCAGCAGATTTGCTGTGATACTTTGAAAGTAAAGTTAGATAAGCACTGATTTAGGGTGTTTGCCCCAGCCCTGCAGTGTTAAATAGGAACAGCCAGGCTGAGAGTCTGCTGGTCACTGCCCATACCTACTTGCTTAGAAACACATTCAATAGCAGTTTTAAATAACTCATGAACTTAGAGTCTTGAAAGAAGTAAATGTTATTTTAATGGAACCAACATGCCCTATATTATAATTGGCAACATTTTAAATTCCATTGGGTCATCTCTTTCCTGGGCTATCTGATTTTAGGGCCACGGGAGCAATTGTGTTTTTATTTCTTTTTTCCTGTGTGTGTATGAAGTTGAATTTGATTTTAGAATCTTGATTTCAGTTTTCGATATCAACACTAGCCTCTTAGCTAGTGTTACACATGCGTTTATAGATGCTTCCTGGTGCTGTTCCTATGCCAGTGGAAGAGAGTAAACATTGCCTTACACCTATTAGACTCTGGCATCCCATGGGCAGGAGGGAAGACTATTGGCCGTAGGAAAAATGATAGTGGTTGAAGGAGAATTCAAATTTTAAGAAAGGATTTCCAGATGTTATCCAGATAACCCATTTCAGATTGAATTTTTGTTTCCTTATTTCTAGATCAACATAGACATCTAAATCCTAAACATAGAAATCTAAATCATGTGCCATATTTGTGCAAGAAACCAAAACTAGTTAATTAAAACATTTCACAGCTTTGATGACTGGTTTAACTCTCATGCAAGCTGTTTTTGTTCATGTTAAAATTTATAAGTACAGTACTTAGGTATGAATCTGGTAAAAGACAGTGATTTTAAAAACATAGATTTGTATTACTTCCTAACTTTTGAAACTTATTTCTCCTTTTCCCGTTTGGTTTCAAGGAAGAAATTTTGAAGATAATATCTTAATCTTTCTAGCCATTTGTTAAATTTTACAGTGTCATGGTCAATTTATTCTGTCCAGTTTGCTGTGTGCCCTGGAGTCACTGTATTTTGACATCTGACATCACTAAAGACTCAGTTGGTTTAATTTAGTCTCAAATAAATAAGATCATTTCACTGTCATGTGTGTTATTTCTAAATTTTAAGAGAGAAGTTCACATCCTCCTTAGAAATGAGTTTTCCATTATTTCACTCTGCATTGTAGAGTTTTGCTTTGTTCAGTAACATAAAGCAGTAGGTCAAGTCAGAATACTTTGTAGATTGTAAGGTAATGATGAAAATATGAGCCAGATCTTATTTGTCAGAAAAATGCAAAGGTCTGGAACTAATTGTTGCCCAAATGAATGTTGACTTCAATATTATTTTGGTAGTATATATCCATTTTGTAGGGACTCACAACAACATAGGCTTTAGAGAAATGCATTATAAATGTAGTAAATTAATTATAGAGTTGCTATAATGGCAAAATAGCCTTTTATCTTGATTGTACCTTAGCTTACAAAATTATCATCACAACCCACAGTTACTTGCTTTTCCTCCTTTTCCCACGTAGTGATGACCTGCAGCTAGTCCCAGCATATGTAGGACATGTGGACATTTTTCTCAGATTTTCACATATTTGCCAATAAGCTCATGATTGCCAGTATCTCTTTTTTTAGAACACCCCAACCCAGGCAATCATTCAGCATCTCATTCAAGGAAACACACATCAATGCTATGAAAATAAAAACAGAAGAGAACCCAAGCCAACAGGGATCACGCTTCTCTCGAAGGAGGCTCATGGTTACACTGTACAAAGTCCAATAATCCAGTTAAGACAACTTCAGTAATGTTTTTCTAACTAACTTTGTGTGCATTCATTTTAATGTGAAATATTTTACATTTTTAATCCACATTTTCTCTTTTAGCTGTCTTTTGGGGTGACATTGCCTTAGATGATGAAGACTTAAATATCTTTCAAATAGATAGGACAATTGACCTGACAGAGAACCCCTTTGGACAACTTGGACATACCACAGGTATGATGACTTACTTCGATAAATCTGGGTTCATTTTGGAGAAAATGTTGTGTTGAAATGGTATGAATACTCCGCATCTTTTTGTTTTTTGGACTGGGAATAGAACTCAGGACCTTGCACTAGTGAGGTAGGTGCTTATACCACTGAGCTATCTCCCTGGCTTCTGCATCATTTTAATATCTCATTGGTCAACTTTGTTTTCTTGCATAGAAATGTGTATGTTTAGAAACTTGGGTTTATTTGTAGTGTGTATTTTATTACTTTATTTAACAAACACACTGGAGTGTATATTATATTCCTAGCCTGGTTTTGCTTTGCAAGTATCAATCCTTTGAATCCTTATAACAAACTTATGAGGGTCGGCACCAATATGAATGTTATTTATAAGGGAAATCAAAGTTTAAAGATTGTTTGGCTTTCTTATTGTTACATAATTGGAAAGTGGCAAGTCAGAGACAGAATTCTGGCCTGGGGAGAGAGCTCAGTGCCTTAAGCACCTGCCTGGCAAGCACAAGGTTCTAAGTTGGGTTCCTGGTACCAAGAAAAAAAAAAAAAAGAAAGAAAGAAGGAAGGAAAGAAAAGAAAAGGAAAAAAAGAAAAGAGAAAGACAAAGAGACTGCAGGGCTGGTTATACAACTCAGCAGATTAAAGCGCACGCAAGCAGGAGCAGGGGCCAGGGGTTCAAGGCTGGGGCCTGCTGGGCCCGCCTTGCCCGGGGGTGCACTGAGGTGGCGATCGAGACTGGGTGTGGTGGCGCGCACCTATAATCTCAGCACTTGAGAGGCTGTAAACAGGTGGATCACTACAAGTCTGATCTAATAGTGAGACCCTGAACACCCTGTGGACCCTTCCCTAAAAATAAAAAAAAATAAATAATAAGAAAAGAAAAGAAACAGAATTCGATTATACAAAAGACCCCAGTCTAGATGAACCAGTGTTATATTAAATTGCTTCCCACTTGGTTATTCAGTTGTGAAGTGTTAACTATTCTTAGAGCAACTAATGAACATTTTAGAAATGTACAAATATCTGACGAAAGCCCAAAGCTTTAGTTGTTTTGAACATGTTTGAATTATATCTATACAAGAAGTGCAATAGTTAAAAGTTTACTTCAGTTCTTATTTAAAAATTGGTTTTACAAAAAAAAATTAAAATTATATTTTTCATTTCTATTCCATGTTATAATTTGGAGAAAATAATGGGAGAGTAAAAGGATAAAATTTCATTTTGTAGTTCTATCTAGAAGTTATTCCACGTAATGTCTTGTGATTTCATTACCTTCTTGTCTTTACTATTTTTATTTTCTTCTTTTGTTTCATAGAAAATAAAATATGTCATTTTTTCTTGTACCTAGTGGACAATTACATAGCAGACTTAAGACTTTTGACAGTGAGTCAATATACTTTTCTTCAATTTTCTTGTCTTGCAAGTTTTTTATTGTAAGCAAATTTCCAATGTATGGAAAAGTTAATAGGATTAGGGCCAAGGATATAGCCCAGCAGCACAGCACCTGCCTGGCAAATTCAAGGTCCTGAATTTGATCACCAAGACCAAGAAGAAAATCAAAAACCAAAAAACAAGAAAACAAGTTGATAAGGTAGGAGAAGAGACACCAGCTTTTAACACTTTGTCAATTTGACCTACAGGTGAGCCTTTATATGCATCAGTGTATATGAAACAGTTTGAAATTGATTAAAGAAAATTGGTTTAAAAAATTGTTTTTTTTTTGTAAAACCAATTTTCATGTGCAAATAATAGCATGAAAGCATTTTATTATTAAATAGTCTAGTATGTACTCTTTAAGAATAAAGATATTGCCTTGCACAGGCAAAATATTGTCAGATCTAAGACAATTATTTCAAACAAAGAGTATATAGGATAAAACCTAAATTTAATTTAAAATCTAAAAACACTATGTAAGCTTAGCAAGCTTTGTCTTTGCTACATCTATAGTGATAGCATTTTTCTGAAACCCACCCTCCGGTAGGGGAAGATCTTGCTTTGCAGTAGAGCCGTGCTGCGTTCTGGTGGAGCACATTTATTGGCAGATTCTTCAGTTGCTCTAGCTCTCTTAACACTACCATGAAAGGCATTTATTCTGGACAGAGGAACATCGATACCACGCAGCAGGATTCTAAGCCCACTGTGAGTGGCATATCCTACCAAAAATTTCCTTTGCTTCAAGATTCATTTTGGTCATTTCTCTAACTTTTTCCCCATTGTTTTAAAGCCTTTAATTATCTATGATTTAAACATTTCTAATTATCTTTTTCAGCACTGCAGTTTGAATCCAGGGTCTGTTTGCTGAGACATGCTTCCAAACTTTTTTATTCTAAGGCAGAATTTCAGTATGTTGCTAAGCTGCCCGGGCTGGGCTCATACTTGTTGAGCTTCACACTCCCTTAGTGCTGGGATTAGAAGTGTGCCTCACTATGCCCAGTTGTTTTTTATTATTTCATTTAAAGTTAAACTCTGTGATCGTAGATCTGGAAAAAAATAACATTATTTTAAACACATAGAATAAAGCAGATTATATGTACTGTTAGACACGGTTAATTCTAGTGCTTTACTTTTACTCTTTTGTATTTTTAAAAAATAAAACAAAAACATTTATTCTAGATGTGTTAACTAAAGGCACATATATCTTAAACTTCAGTAGTAACTTGCACTACTTAGGTTAATTTCAAACAATATAAAAGTATTGATTTTTTCGTCTTCTTTTTAATTTGTGTTGTATTAATATGTATCTTAATTTAAAGTATACCTTTTTCATGAATATTTATTTAATTTATATATGTTTAGTATTTTAGAACAGCTTCAAAATAAGCATTTTTCCTTTTTGCCATTTTAGTGAGCTACCTATGCAGAGGTTTATTTCAGTTGATATAAAAATCATTTAAAGCTTGATAAAATATATGTAATACATTATTGTCTTTGATAGTTTTGAAATGTTATTTATTCAATTCAATACTTAAGATTACCCTTATAATACCTCAATATTAAGAAAGACATTTCTATACTTAAGATTACCCTTATAATACCTCAATATTAAGAAAGACATTTCTTTTTTCTCATAAGTAGCCGCTTTATAAATCTATTTCTATTTCTTTTTTAAAATTTCTATCTATTTCAGACCTTGCTAGTATAAATATAGTTGCTATACAATGGTCATTTAAAACTATAGATACCATTCGTTGAAAATATTTTTGTAACTACTTAGGAATGAATACTTTTAACTATGACATCATCTTTCTAAGACGTTCAATGAAAAAAATGTCAAAAATTTTTGTCCAGATGTACAGCAAAAAATGTGACCATGCAATGCAAGTAATTAGGCAGATTACGGGTCAGTGAGCAAGTACTTGCCTTATAAGGACTTACTCGCTTTTCCTGTTAAGAGGCTTATATGGCAGCAGATCTTATTGTTCTAGTTTTAGCTTTCCAGGTATTAGATTTAGTTCAAAGTCTGAGAAGAGTCTGTTGTCTTTGTGGATTGACTTTTATTGTCTTACCCCCAAGAAACTGTAAAACAGACATTGATAGTGCTGAAACGCATCTGTACTTGTGCTCGTGTTATTAGTAGTTGTGTTGGTTGTTTAGTCAGTGATAACTCTTACTTATTCATCCATAAAATCCTCAAGGACAGTAGGACAAATAAAGGATGAAACCTGGAGCAGCACTTTATGCAAACAATGGGATGAGACGCAAGGGTCTCGGCTTGGCCAAGCCTTCTGCTTTTCAGGTTGTGCCAGGAACACCCTCCTTCTCTACTGGTTAAATCAAAAGGCATGTTTCCTCTTTCCACCCCACTCCTCTTCCTTTTGCATTCCTTTTACTTTTCCATTGTGGGTTCAATAAAACAAGTTTTGCAGTTGAACATTTGCGTTCCTACCTTGACTTTTCATTCAAATAATACTAATTTTAGCAATTAGTGAGCTCACTTTGTAGAATTTAAAATGATTTGAATTTCTTTTAAAAATTTTCAGAGCTTTAGAATTCAACTTGTAATCTTTGCAGATCTGCTTTCCTAATATTTCCATTTCCGTTTGCTGATTTGGCTGCTGAAAATATTCAATTTTCATTGGGAAAATAGCTGGAATGTAATCAATAGGACGAAATAACTGCTGTCATTTTATATAACAATATGTGATGTCGAGGTCACAGTGAAGAAAAATATTTCAAATTATCAACAGTTACTCAATTGTCATCATGTCCAAATAAAGTCATTTGAATTGCTCCTTACATCTCACACATGGAAGTGCCTTACTTTTTCTTACCGGCGTGTGTTGCTATGGAAGTTTTACGCTCTACAAAGATTCTTAGACATGCCTAATTCTAAGACCATGGAAAACCAATGCCCAGAGAGAAATCGTTGTAGCATATTGCTGTTGTCTGTTTGTAAGGTCCTTCAAAACCATTTGAATTTAACTTCATTTTCTCTCTTTCTTTAAGGGGGACTTGGAGACCATGGTATAACAAAGAAGCGAGGGGCCCTCTATCAACTCATAGACCGGATAAGAAGAATTGGCTCTGGTATATCAATATTTAAAGTTGTGGGTTCTTGCCTTGACATATAGTAAATATTATACTCATTGCAGTTTAGTACTTTTTAGAATCCAGGACCAGTGAGATAACTCAGAGGACTAAACACCTGCTTGGGAAAGTGCAGCGTTCAGGTTCAATTCTAGGTACCACGGGTCACGCCGGCACTGCTCCTGGATGCACTGAGCCCACCAGTGAGACTGGGTGTTGTGGTACATGCCTGTAGCCCAGTGCTGGGGAGGCTGAAAACAAGAAGATCACTATGAATCCACGCTGTGTAGTGAGACCCTGTATCAAATATATTAAAACAAAATCCATATAGCCTTATGATGAGGTATGGAGGCTTTATGCTTAAAAAATTACTTATTGATTTTTACTTGGTTGGCCTGTAATTGATGTAATATTTTCAGAACTTAATTTGGGACAATTTGAACTGCTCCTTATGTTAGATTTCTCCCTATTAAAATGTGCTAGATATTTATTTTATTTTTGAAAGCTTTTCCCAGTTAATTGGGTATCTTATGAAGATATTTTTATAAAGCATGGAGCCCAACCATTTTAGTCAACTGAAAAAATCTGAACTTTTTGTTTTGAAATAATGTAAAATGTACTTATACTAAATTAAATTTATTAGATGAAAATAATTAATATTTTTACCATTAAAACATATATGTGCCATTCAGAACACTTATTTTGTTTTTACATTCAGTTAATGTTCCTAGTATTAAATTTATTAACCACTGTTTATAGATTTAACTTTTAAAAAAATCTTCCATTCATATGTTCATCTATCAATTTAAGGTTTCCTCAAATTGATGGATTATAATTAAATTCTTGAAGTATTTTCAAAGAATAAATAATTTACCTGAGCAAAGAAACTTCGCTCTAGAACATTGAAAAGATAGACTTGTTAGAGACATAGACTGAGGGACCATGTAGTTGACATTAATTATTTTAAAGCATTTATTAGCCATAGGGTGTTTGTATCCACAATGAGAGATGAAAAAGAAAGAATAATCATGTATATGAAAAAGAAAAAATTAGCAAAAATATAGAAGGTCATGAAGCATGATAAAGCCTCTACCTCTGCAAGCTGCTCCAGGATGGCCTGGATTTGATGCTGGCCTGGTCCTGTGGTGTGTGACTGCTGAGTCTCCCTGGAGAACAATCCACAGGAAACTGCAGGCAAGGGAAATGGCAGCTGGCCTCAGGTGGCTGAGTCTACACTTGTCATTGTGTTATTTTTATGCCTATCTATATATAATGTACTATTCATAATTTGAGAATACTATTCATAATTTGAGAATGTACTATAATACACAAATCCTAACCTACAAGTTTAAGGATTTAGCTGGAATAAGAAGAGTGTTGTTAGGGCTGGCCAAAGAGCTCAGCTGATTAAAGCACCTGCAAGCAGGCACAGGGGCTGGGGGTTTGATCCCAGCACCTGCTATGCTGGCCTCACCCCCGGGGCACATTGAGAGGGTAGTTGAGACTGGGTGTGGCAGCACGTGCCTATAATCCCAGCACTTGGGAGGTTGTAAACAGGCAGATCACTATGAGTCCGATCTAGTAGTGAGACCCTGAACACGCTGTAGACCTTTCCCTAAAATGCAAAAAAGAAAAAAAAAGAAAGGAAAAAGAGAAAGAAGAGCATTGCATACTATAGAATTTTGTTAAGTACTTTTTTCATATGGGAGTGCACTGGCAGTGAGTTTAATAAGATAGAAAATACAGAACAGTATTTTCAATTGCTTCTATGCTTCCTGGCTATCTCCTGCACGTTTTATATGGGAATTCATCAACTTCAGGCACAGAGCATTCAGAAACAGTATTTGGCATGAAATGCTTAAATATTTTAATGCTTTTCCAAAGTATGTAATATAGCTGAAAGGTTTTTCTTCTCTGCCTTTTTTCTTAACTTCGGGCATATTTATACAAATATGTAAATAAGACATTTCAACTTTTGTCCTTTAAGAGGTAAATGACTCCCTGACCAAGAACTTCTGTTTCACAGAATGTTTTAAATGTCACTACAGGCTTGCAGCAGAACAGCACAGTTAAGGGAAAAGTACCTCAAAAATTCTCAGGGCAAAATGAGAAAAATCGGGTTCCCAGAGCTGCTACATCCAGAACAGAAAGAATATGGCCTGGAGGTGTTATTCCTTATGTTATAGGAGGCAACTTTACTGGTAAGATATTCCCAGAGTGTCTGTTTTGATAAAGAAATAGAAGCTATCATATAGGCAAAGTGTGTATTTGTATAGAATATTAACCCAAAGACTTAGTATTCAGTGAAACTTGGAAAAATACTCCATTCACCTCAGTTACTAGTTTAGAATTTCTTTGCGCTTGAGAAAATATTTTTAGTCTTGCGTTCTAAGAGTCCAAAATGCTCTTATTGTTTTTAAGCAGACTTTCAAATGTGCCCACTAAGTGTGGAGGCTCATTTCTCTTCATATGACAGGAGGAATGTACACACCCTTTAGATAGCCTTGCACACACGTAATCGTAGAGATAGTGAGCTTGACCTTCTGATTATGAAGTGAGTGTCGATTCTTCACAGTGGCTGATTTGTGGTGCTATAAACTAAGTCTTTGGTGGATGATAGTGGTGGCATTCTGAGCAGCCCTGGCAGCCTCAGCATGGAGGAACCAGCACTGGCAAGCACCAATTAAAGGCATGTACTTTTCCAGGCAGCCAGCGGGCCATGTTCAAGCAGGCCATGAGACACTGGGAGAAACACACCTGTGTGACTTTCATTGAAAGAAGTGACGAAGAGAGTTATATTGTGTTCACCTATAGACCCTGTGGGTAAGTAGGCTAAGAGAAGGACTTCAGAAAGTTTACTAGGAAAATAAAATTTTAAAACCATAGGTAAGATTCAGGTCTTCATATTTGCATCGTACTTGAGTCATGCACAAGTTGAATTTTTGCATGGGAAAGTAGTAGGATACATATTTGGGAAATAGACTTCAAGATCACAGAAGTTGTGTGGCTGTAGCACACGTGTGCTCCTCCACCACCACAGCTGCCTTCTTGTGCAGCAGCGGCCCTGCAGACGTCTCACTTAGGCGAGGGGGAAGGTGTGTGTGCTGTCTGGCCGTGCTGCTGTGCTCACTGTAAAGTCTATGCAGTAAGATTTTGGGATGATGTTCACCAGGCATTTGGTGTCCACCCCACCCCATAGCAACGCCCTGATCACTGCTCTCTCCAGTATTTCTCACCCTATGATTACACCCACCCTCACTCATTGCCTCCCTGAGCTGCTGCCTCTAGAATTCCCTTCTGAACATGCTCCTTGGATCAGCATTTCACACTTTCTGAGACTCTCCAGCCTTTTCCACTCTAATGATGTTTTCTAGATTCCTATTTTATAGGATAATGAATATTTTCTGAAAAAATTTAAAAAAGGTTGTGTAAATTGTGACAACGCGTGCTGTATCTTCACAGGTATGTAAGGTACTGAGCAAGGTGTCCGTGGTCATTGTTAATATTCAATTACTTGAACATGTTTCTGAAACATAGCTGGAAAGAAGGGACACTTAGCTCCTTTGAAAGGTGAAAACCATTAGCAGTATCTGAGGCTGATTTGGGAAATTTTGGCCTGGGGATAAAATCTAAGTACTTTGCTATGACATTTAAGGAATGTCATGAACTTACCCCACTTCCATTTTCAGCTGCTTGCGTTCTGTGTCTCTCCACAAATCCCATAATCCAGCCATGATACAGTAATAACAGTTCTCCAAGCACTGTTGCATTCTTGAAAAGTTTTCTTATGGTTGAAGTTTTCACACTGCTTTTCCCTGTATTTCCAACTAATTAGAATTTGTATATAAAGCTTTGATTAAATCCAGCTTGTTTTTCCTAAGAATATGTGATAGGTGGTGTTGTCTACTTTATAGGGTTTCTTGTCAGGAGCATTGTTGCCTGGATTTGTCTCTTTAGGATCCATTGGTGATTGACCACTAGAGGCTCAAGCGGTGGTAGCCCCTTCCCTTTATTGTAAATATTGTCACCATTCCAAAATGGTGAATTTTTTCTAGTTGTTTCCTTTTAATTGTTGTTTATATTTACTAGCTGAAATTCTTCCAGAATGATGAATTTTTACCAGTCTGCTATTGCTGTTGGATACCTTTTGTTGTATTTCATGTGGAGAAGTCAAAATAAAAGCTTAACTTTTGGAAAAAATAGTCCTTGCTCTAATGACATGTCCTTATTCAGGAAACAAAAGATTAGGTCTTAGCATTGGGTCTGTTATGTCATCTTTGTTGTGCTGTATTTTCCTAGAAAATAATTTAACTTAAAAAATAAGGCATTTCAACATTGGCTCCATTTGAGGAACATTATAAAAGGTTATGCATCATTATCTTTCTAGATATTTTTGGATAGTGCCATAAATTATTATTAAGCAATGTTTAATAATTAAGCAGTGTTTTCTTCTAAATTACTCTAATTTTAGCTGGATAAGTTTCAGTTACATTTGAAATGTCTCCTGCTTCTTTATATCTGTTTAATATTTAAAAGGCCCATGTCTTGACTGTCCTTCTTTCTTTCTAATTTTCTAATTGGAATAGATAGAGCTTAGTTTACATATTTCTAAATATATAATGTAGTTAGATCAATGCCTCTTCCTTCTCACCCATATATTTTGTAAAAGAAACACATCCAAAATCCTTTTTCCTTTTTTTGTTTTGCTCGTACCAGTTACATTACCTCAGCTTGTTCAGACATCTGTCTTTGTTAATGATCAGGGCAAACAAATCTCCATCTACTTCATGACGCCTCTACTTTATGTGGTTATGAAAGAATGGATAGTTTAAACATTGTCTTAACACAGCGTTTACATTATAAAGGAATGTAAGGTTTATCTTTTCCACTAGAAATATTTAATAATTTGAAGAAGTGTTTAAGAACATATACTTCAATAACTTAGCAATATAAAAATTGAATATGACCTGACCAAAAATAATTAAATCTGTAATTGCACTCTAGAAACTAAATTCTAAGAAACTGAATTCTCAGAATTCTAAATATTAATGTATACATATTTTTGCGACTTTTATAGTAATGATGTTAAACTTGGGTGATCTGTTTTGATACTCAGTTTATAGTTTGAAATTTGTTCCAAAATATTTTCTCTTTCTGAAATAGGATATTTCATTGCCTGAAAGTTGATCACTGACCTGCTAGTCATTCTAATTATTTTGTACTTCGAAGTTCCTTTGGAAATGAGCTTAGCCACAATTTAAAAACAATTATTTTGACACTTTGCTATAAAAGCTGTGTACTTAACCCCATAAAAATTCAATTATTAAAGGGTTTAGAAGTTGGTACTGCACAAAAGTATTTGGAGCCAACTAAATACATACAAGTTGTGATTAAAATATACAGTGAATAATTAATTTTTAATATTTATTCCAGTAAAGATTTACTGCTGTTAATCCTCCTCAAAATACTTCAGCTTGCCTCAGAAACACTTAGCCCACTGGTTTAGCCTCTTTCTGAAGCAGTTCTAGAAGTTCTCTCCCGTGAGTGTTTAGTTATTCTATTGCAACTGCCTTGGGGGCCAGAATCTGCTCAAAAGTTCTTTCTTGCAATGTCCTTTGCCTCCAGGGAAGAGTTGCCAGAGGCACAATGCCATACTTGGTAAAAAAGTATGTGTGATGACACATCATAAGGTTTTTAATTTGATGGAAGTTTCCACAAATATTTTGAAACAATTCAAAGCAACCATAAAAGACACTCATGAAAAAGGCCTTTCAGAACTGCTTCAGAAAGTGGCCAGGATATGGGATAAGTAAGTGTCAAGAGAAGGAAAATATTTGGAGTGGAGTTACGTGTTTTGAGTGGAGTTTATCTTTTGTAGAAGTATATTTTTTAACTCAAATAGGTGCTGTATTTTGTGAATATGCCTCATGGATATTACCATAAGTGGCGTTTATTTATTACAAAATTAATTAGCATCAGCAAAACATTTTATAACAGAGGTAATATTGTTCCAAGTGAGAGATTTATGGAACTGAATCTATTACCTAACCTATCATATAAACTTACATAGATATATAGCCTGCATTTTCACTAGTTTTTAGTTTCTAGAACCATTACTTTTCTGTCTACTAACCTTTAATGAGTGCGAAAAATCAAATAATTGAACAGACCATGTAAACCACTTAAGTGTCTTTTTGATTTTGTGACTTAACTTCAATTTAATTTTGGTTTATTTGGCTATTCAGAGTAAGATAACAGTCTTTGGGCCAGGGAGATAGTTCAGTGGAATAAGTACTTGCCTGGCAAGCACAAGCTCCTGAGTTCAATCGCTGGTACCACAAAAAAAAAAAAAAAAAAAAAAAAAAGTCTTTTAATAAGGAGCGGCGGAGATGGCTCACTAGTGTGACTGCTAGGGTGCCTTCTGTAGGGGGCTGGTGTCCTCCTGTGCTTTTTATACAAATAAACCTGAGAAAAAAAAAAAAAAAAAGATAACAGTCTATTTTATACTTATGATGTGAATTTTAGGAAAATAAACTTGTACATAAGGTGTTTTCTTTCTGCAAGGAGGTTGTAGTTAGACAGAGAAGTGTGCTAGCCTACAGTTTTATTCATACACAACAAAAATAAACTATCGTAAGCAGGAACAATAGCTTATGGGAAAGCTATTAGAGAATTTCTAGACTTGTACCTGTGGTAAAATCGGTGGGGCAGGCTGAGGAATGATTCTCAAGAGAGGAATGCGTCACCCTTACTGTGTGCACCATGATCGGGGACTTGGAAGCTCTGTCTACTGCTGGCATCTGTCCCCTCTGCCCTCTGTAATCTGCTCTTCCAAGAAGCCTTCTGGAGCTCTGTATGCTGACTGCTGGGTGGCAGGTGAATTCTAGGGGCTGGAACACAGCAGGGAGCAAAACAGGTAAGGCCTGTGCACACGAAGAGATTCCATTTCAGGGTGAAGAGGCAGAAAAGAAAAACGGGTGAAATATCACATTTACTAGACACTTTAATGGAGAATGAAAGAAAAATTAGTGGGGTGGAGGGTGCGTTTATGCAAAGACTAGAAAAAGATAGGGGAAGAACCATCTGGACATCTGGGAGAACTGAGCTCCCCTCAGAAGGGATAGACAGGAAATAGACTCTGAGGCACAAGAGTCTCTCTGCTTGCATGTTCAAGGCAGAGTGAAAAGAAAGATATGACAGACCTTGGGTGAGTGGTGGTAGGGCACTGGTAAGACACTGGTGTGCGAATATTCTTGTTGTTTTATTGTGAAGAGTTTAAAGAGCTTGTTTAGTCAGCTGAGCAAGTTTATGCCATATTCCCCAGTGACCCCTTGGTCTCGGTAGCATAGGGCAGCAAACACCTATTCCTTCTTTACACCTTATGTGTACTTTGGCCCACAGTGGCTCTGTCTCGGGGCTGTTATTCTCACAGCCAGGGCAACTGAGAAGCCTGTCTTTGCATGTAGCTGTTCTTGTGGCAACTGAGATGGGAATGATACGGTCACTGTGCTTTGGCTCTTAAAAGGTTCTCTAGAAATACAATTTTACAGCTTTGTATTATTATTATTATTATTATTATTTTGTTTTTATGTATTTGCTAGAGAATCTCACTATGCAACTCAGACTCATAGTGATCCTCCTGTTTTCAGCCTTACAGGCATGTGCCACCACACCGGGACTCAGTGACCGGCTCAGTATGCCCAGGGGCTGGGCTGGCACAGCTTGTGGTGCCAGGGATCAAATTCTGGTCCCTGCACTTGCCTAAGCAGGTGCTTAGTCCACTGAGCTACCTCGCCAGCCCTAGCTTTGTGTTATTGTACAAAACTATTTTGTATCATTTAATATAATACTTTATAGTATTGTAAGAAATACAATAATACAGTTTTGGCTTTAGTAATGTCCTACATAGCAAGCACATGACAAAACCAGCACTAGTCAGGGTGCAACCCTGTGCCAGAGAAGAGTAAGGGACATTCTTGAGTATTGACACAGTGAGCCTCAGAGCCACTCAAGAACGTCTTCATGTGACTTGACATTTTAAAAATATCAACGTGATGAGGAAAGCCTGTTGTAGGAAGGCAAGAGGGAAAAAAGGCCAGTTAGGAGACGTGGCTTGGACAAGAATGTAAGCAGTGGTGACCAAGAGGAATAGATGGATTCTGGATATAGACTGAAGGTAGAGCCCATAGTATTGCTGGGAGAGAAAAGAATATAGAAATGCTCTGAGTTGAAAACAGAAGGTTAAATGAAACCAGAAGAAACAGGAGTTACTTTAAACTTGATGGGGAAGCCAGTAGGTGGAATTTTTTTAAACATTGAATTAGGGTTGTAATAATTTGAGATGTTTATTTCTCTTTCAAGTGGAGAAGTTATAAAAAGTGGATCAATATTCAAGCTCCCTATTTAACAAATATTGCTTGGCTGATGCTAGACATTGCTTTAGATACTTGTGACCAATCAATACACCAAAAGGATGAAGAGCTCCGTCTTGATTATTTATTTATTACAGGGTCTTGCTGTGTAATTCAGACTCATAGTGATCCTCCTGTATCAGCCTCACTAGCCCTGGGATTACAGGAATGTGTGCCACCACACCTGCTTTAGGGGTTGGCACATCATGTGGTACTGGGGATCGAACTTGTGTCCTTGCAATTGCCTGACAGGTGCTTAGACCACTGAGCTGTCTCCCCAGTCCAATATTATCTTATATTTTCACGGTGACATTAGTGTTGGTGACCTGTTGTTATAGAAAATATATGAGTGGGGGCTGGGGAGATAGCTCAGTAGAATAAACACTTGCCTGGCAAGCACAAGGTCCTGAGTCCAAACCCAAGTACCACAAAAAAAAAGAAAGAAAATATAAGAATGAATGAATAAATAATTTTGTGCAAAAAATGTATGGTTAATCTAAATAACTGGAGAGATTTTACATACAAGAGATGAAAACGAAGAAACGATTCTAATTTTATGAATGTCTTTATGGATTAAAATCAAGGGAAGTTTTATACTGCAGGCAAATGTAGGGAATATCAAATTTTGGATTTGTGCTTTATGATTTAAGAAGAAGCAAGATTTTCCAGTACTTGGTGAAAGTTTCTCTTGAGAGAACAGATGAACCTTATAATGGCCAAACTGTAAAGATAGCACTCAAATTAGAAATAAAAATCCAAGAGTCTTATGGAAGAAAATGGGATCAAACCTGGGTTACTCTGGAGATTAAGATGGTGGTTGAGTATGATCAAATTGCGCTGTCTTTCGCTGAATGGTGCCTGCCATTCCATCCCTGATACTGTGTAAGCGCTTATTTAGGTATTCAGTTAATTTGAATTCTAGCAAAACTTATAAAAAAGTTTTATTTTATTCTTAATAAAACTTTTATTTAGTCCAGGATCAAAGTACATTTTTTTACTTTTGTATGACTATTGTGAAATAATAGCTTTATGAATAAGGCAGAATGAAATCTATTATCCCTTTCCATTTTGAAAACCCATCTTTTCATAGAAAATTGCAATGGATTCAATTATTTTAAAATGGGTTTTAAGGATTAAATACATTGATCATGTTGCTTTCCTTTCTCCCAGAATTTGTTTTGCAAAGTGTTCTTTGATTATAACCAGAAAGAATGATTCACTGTGGATAACTTTCTTGGTATATAATTGTTTTATTATTTCTATTTGTTAAACATTGGTTTAAGGTAGTAAAGGTTTCAGTTTTAATCTCCAAAATTTTCAAAAAAATATGTTTTTCTCTAATACTGTTTGGGTAATAAGTAATAAGTAAGAATTTGAGTACCTATTGACTACCTTTGTATAGATTAAAATGATTATTAAGAAGTTACCTGGACAAATGATACAATTTACTGACTTCTGTCATCCCATGAGTTTTCAGTTCTTTCTGCAAATCATTTTTTAGGGTTTAATTGGTATAATAAATGATCATGAATTTATAAATATTATAAATAATGAGCATGAATTAATACTGATGGTATTTGCAAATAATAAATATGAATTAGCTCATCTAAGTGGCCTAACAGAAAAATGCTTGGAGTAACATTGGGAAGCACGCACGAGAATTTATGTTTGTGTGAAATCAAAAGGACTATCAGATGTACTGGGGAACTTTGAATAGTAAGTCTTTTTAATCACTTGAATAATTAATTTTTGCCTTTTTAAACTTAATAAATCTGAAAAGTCTATGTCTATACACCAGTGTAACAGTATTCAAGACTAATTGCTTAGTCACCTGCTGCTAACAGGGTAGTCCCATGGATAAGTTACTAGAGTGTGAGGACTAGTTGTTGTTGTTATTATTATTATAATTATTATTTTGCACTGGAAATTGAACTCAGGACCTTCTTGTTGCTAGGCAGGCACTTGTGCTGCTGAGCTATATCCCCCGTCTGAACTCTAATTATTAAACTTTTAGATACCACTGTGACTACTATCACAAAATAACATGTAAGATTTATTTTAATGGGTATTGATGTGTACACTAATGTGTAAGAATCTCCTGGACTCACACACGCACACGCGCGCGCACACACACACACACACACACACACATACATGAACACAAATGAGCAAATAGAACCTTGATTTAAGGTAGAAGATATAATTTAGCATATATAAATATCAATGGATTGATTAATGGAAAATATTCCTTGGTGTTTCATATTCTATTGCAACAATATATAAGATACTTTCAGTAAGTGAAAGAAGAAAATAACATTCACATATTAGCTTGAACAGTTGATACAAATCACAAAACTAGTTGAGATATCATCTCACCCTAGAAAGAATGGCTATCATAAAGAAATCACCCAACAACAAATGTTGGAGAGGCTGTGGGGAAAAAGGAACCCTTCTCCACTGCTGGTGGGAGTGTAGACTGGTGCAACCATTATGGAAATCAGTATGGAGACTCCTTAGAAAAGTTGGTCTGGAAATCCCCTTTAAACCAGCTATTCCTCTCTGGGGAATTTTCCTGGAGGATCTGAAAACATCATATCATAGTATATATGTGTGCCTATGTTTATAGCAGCACAATTTGTGATAGTAAAATCTTGGAAACAACCAAGATGCCCATCACCTGAGGAATGGATGAAAAAGATGTGGTATTTTTATACAATGGAGAATTATTCAGCTATAATGAATGATAAATGTGAAACCTTTATACATAAGTAGGTGCCACTTGAAGATATACTCATAATTGAAATAAACCAGACACACATGTGTAAATATCATATAGTTTCCCTAGCATAAGAACGCAAAAGAAGAAATACAAATAGAAAGGTATAATTTAAGTAAAAGGAAAGCAAGAACTCGAGGACTAACTAATTAAGAGAGGGAAAGGAAAAGAGCTAGGAAGCATGACAGTGACAAGCCATACAGTTATATGTAGAAAATGGGCAAGGCAATGATCCTGAGAACCTTTAGAAGATTTTTGAATCTAGCAGTTAAATGGAAAGATTCTCACCCTGACTAACTATATATATTGACACCTGTAAACTAAGCAACTGCCCTGAAGATGGCAATTTGTAATAGTAGTTTCATGCTTGGAGTGTCTGTCATTGTAGTCTTCTGAATACAGCCTGCTTGCCATGACATGCCAGTTGCTGCTATGATGTCTCTTGGGGAGATAACTGTTCAAAAAGTAGGGGGTGGTGAATGAAGGCAGGAGACAGGAAAAGGAATGTTGTGGGACTGTCCTGCTTCAAGGTTGTATATGCTTAGATTTTTGGACTTATGTGTAAACATAAGATTTATATAATTCTTTATGCCTATTTTTAAAATATATTCTAATTTTTAAATGTTTTTCCATCATATTCTGTAGGGACTTAAAGTTCAACATATCAATACTTGATGAAAAATACCTGTTCCATGTTATGCCTAAAATGTTTGATATTCAGACAGACAGTGAGGTTAAGCTTAACAGCCTACATTGTATGGTAATAGCAATAAGCTAGTCTTCTGGAGGGTTAACAACCTAAGTTTTCAGAACAAAATTAGAGAAAAAGGAGGGCTGCAAGGAAAGCCAACATTTTGGCCCTAGCCTTCCAAGGTCAACTAAGACTCAGGACATGTGAGAACTTGTACTGTAACGTCATGTAACTCGGTAGTGTCCCAAATTTTCTGATCAAGGAGATTATGGGGCCAAAGAGGAAAGTGATCGATGATGTAGAGTGTGCCTAAGAAGAGTCACATGGAGAGAAAACATTCTCTCAGGCTTTCACAGAGAGCACATTGGCCAAACAATGGCTGTGACTAATCCACATGGCTGACACTGACAATGGATCTGCAATCTGAGGTACAGGATCTCAGGATAAATCTTGAGGGGATTTCACTGACCTTAACAGACCCAATAAACTCTTATTGCATAGGTCTTGCTTTATCTTGGTCTTAACCATCCAGCAGAAAAGTATAAAAATGAAATATAAGAAGTAAAGCCATGCTGTTATGTTTAGCAATAGGGGACTCAGGTCAACAATTTCTGACATTGCCAGTGAAGTGGAAGTCTCAATACTATTATGGACTCCTGGACTCTTTTAGAATATTTTGCAGAGTTCACACACCTATAAAATTCAAATAACGGAACTACACAAAAAAATGGAATACAGATGAATGTCCATTTTGTATCTGTGTATTCAAAATGGTTAGAATAGATATATAGTTACCTTCTCTTAATGAATAGAGGGATTTGTTCTAATAGTGTTTGTACATAGGATATCATGTCCTCATCTTGTACAACAATTAACCACTAGTAAGAATGTATGCAATGTGTAAATTATTGGAACTGTCCTACTAATTTGGTTTGAAACTGTCTCATTGCTATTTGTTTCTCAATAAAATTATGGGAAAAAAATCACAAAACTGTAATAATTCTATGCACTATTACATTGTCAGTTTTTCTTCGTTATTTATTGTAGTCCATTCTGGATGTTGTAAGACAGTACTGTATAGTGGAAGCAAGCAACAGAAGTATGTCTCACGGTTGTGGAGGCTGGGTGTGCTGATTCCAGCCCTGGTGGGGGTGCTTTCCTTGGTCCTGATGAGCCTGTTCCTGTGATCTCCCATGGTGGAAAGGCTTAATGGAAACTTCTGAGACCTTTTTCCTAAGGGAGCTGGTCCCACTTGCAGGAATCTGCTCCAATGACCTAATGAACTTCCAAAAGCATGATTTCTAAATATCACCATGGATTAGCTTTTAACACTTAAATTTGGCGAGACATCAACCATCATCTCTGTCTCTGGTCACCTATCTGCCTGAGGCAATTTACCTTTTTGAAACTGAGGAAAACTAAAAGAAAATTTTAAATTTCTTACAACTCCCTCAGGAATGGGAAGAGAAATTTTCATTTTGATTAATCAAAATATTTTATAAATCAGTTTAATTCTATTTCTCTAAAAAGAGGAAAATAACATTTATTTTAATATAAAAAATTGGATAGTACCAGATAACCACACTAACAGTTAGTTACCATGGCTACAAAGGGCTCACTGGAGGGCATATTAAAGATCATCACTGAAAATTTTTTTACCTTCTCCATATTTCTAGAAATGATTTGCAGCTGTTCTCATAATGCATGACTCAATTACAATAGCATTTCAGTCAGTTATTTGCAGATATGCAATTTTTTTTTTTTGGTGGTACCAGGGACGGAATTCCAGACCTTGTGCTTACCAGGTAGATGCTTATGCTGTTGAGCTATCTTCCTAGCCCTCAGTCCATTATTTGGAAACTCTTATACATTATCTCAGTTACTTTCTCTTGTTGCTGGGACAAATACCCGATATCCAAAATGAAGAAGGAGGGTATGGGGAGATGGCTCTGTAGAATAAGTGCTTGCCTGGCAAGTCTCCTGGTTCTGCAAAAAAAAAAAAAAAGGCAGAAAGAGATTTAAAAAAAATACAAAGGAAGGAAAGGTTTATCTGGTGCACAATTACTGGCAGTTTCAGTCCATACTCAGCTGGCTCTGAGGCACTGTGGCACGTGACAACGGTCAGCCTTTCATGGTGGTGGCAAAGAGCAGAGTGCAAAGGGAGGAGTAGCAGCAGCTCAAGCAGCTACTTTTCTTTCCTCCTAACATTGTAATATGAATTCCCTGCCCCAGGGCAGGTGCAGCATCCACACCCACAGCAATCAATCACAAACTCCAGGAGCTGCCCCAAGACTGTAGGAGCCCTTGGGGGAACACTAGATACAAACCATGACATACATAAACTTTACCTCAGATTGTAGATCCTTTGTCAGTGTCAGCCATGTGGATGAGTCATGGCCATCTGACTGACCTTATCAGATCCAAAAGGGACAACTTTTGCTGCATAGGTCTTGCTTTATCTTGGTCTTAATCATCCAGCAGAAAAGTATAAAAACAAAGTATATAAAGTAAAGCCATGGTGTTATGTTGAGCTGTAGGGGACTCTTGTCAACAATTCCTGACACTGCCAGTCAAGTGGAAGACCCAATACTATTATGGACTACTGGATTCTTTTAGAATATTTTGCTGAGACCTATAATATTCAAATGATGGAACTAAACAAAAAGGGGATACAGATGAATGTCCATTTTCAATCTGTGTAATCAAAATGGTTAGGATATGTATATAGTTACATTCTCTTAATTAATAGAGGGATTTGTTCTAATAGTATTTGTAAATAGGATATCATGTCTGCATCTTGTATAGCAAATAACCACTAGGAAGAGAGTATGCAATGTGTTAATTATTGGAACTGTCCTAACAATTTGAATTAAAACTGTCTCATTGCTATTTGTTTCTCAATAAAATTATGGAAAAAATTTTTAAAAAATACATAAACTTAAGTGATGCTGGGAACCTGTTCGTTATCCACGTTCGCTAACAGAAGGCTGTGCTGCCTCTGGCTCTGCTGGGTTACTCCAAGCATCATACTTGCTTAATCTTTGCTAATGGCATAGTGCTGTAACTTACCCAAGGGATCCTTTCCACCAACAGATCCGCTTCCTGTTTCCTTACAGATGCTGTTCTTATGTGGGTCGCAGGGGAAATGGACCTCAGGCCATCTCTATTGGAAAGAACTGTGACAAGTTTGGGATTGTTGTTCATGAACTGGGTCACGTGATAGGCTTTTGGCATGAGCATACACGACCAGATCGAGACAACCATGTAACCATCATAAGGGAAAACATTCAGCCAGGTGAGAGGCTCTGAGATACATGGAATTTTTTAAAAAAATCTTTATTTTTTATGTATTTAGTGCAGGGACTACAGGGTCTCACTACATAGATCAGTGAGCCCCGGGGGGCGGGAAGAGGTATTGGAATCGGCATGGCATGCCCAGGGATAGAACCCCAGTCCCTGAGTCTGCCTAAGTATGCTCTTTAGTCCATTGAGTTATCTGGCCGACCCTGAGATACAGTGAGTTTAAGGCAAAGTAAATGTCTTTGAATTATTATCATTTATCATCTAAAAAAATGTAAACTTACTTCTATTTGGTAGAATCCACATTTGCCTGACTCAAAATTTATCCTTGGTGGTTTTGTATTTTAAATTATTTCCTAGACTGGATAATCTCATATAATGTCTAGGCTTTTGTCTCTTTGTAAGATTTATTTTATTTCTAAATTATTGTGCATTCCAAGAATGGATAAGAACTATGGAATCAGACACTAGTGTTATTAAATCATTTTTTAATTTTAAGCGTTTTTCATAGTTACTATAGTTGTATAATATGTTATTGGGATGTTTACAGGGGGTCAGGGCTTGTCATGACATGCATTGTGACCATAGGAATGTGCTTTATCAGGTACAATTTCTGGTGAAAATTCCAATAGAATGAGTCATTTTCAGAGTAGTCTAGTTTTCTTTGAGATTTTTTTCTCTAGACTTTACTACCCTAAATTGTTGTTTTCAGTAGTAGAATCTTAAGAATATTTGTGGTAGATGAAATATAGTTTAGAATTAAAATCTAATTTTCTCCAATAGTTTGATCTGTGATAATCACCTCATTGCAAAATGCACTTGTTTAATTTTCACATTGATCAATGCATTTTAATCATCAAATTAATGTTGGAGCTTTCTTATACTATATTATTAGTTTAAAAATAAAGTACAACTGTATTGTTGTTGTTTTTTTAATCACAGCTAATTTTAAGTGCCAAACATTGATTTTCTGTAATCATTGAGCTCATTGCTTCATTGTTCATAGATGAAGTGTGAACAAGCAGGTTGGTCAGTAAATTAAACATTTTAAATTATTATGGTAAAAGACACCTTGCTGTTAATTCCCTATTAAACATACTTCCTTACTTGCAAGACACTTATTTCATTTTTTTTGCTTCTTTCCAAAGCAGTTCTAAAAGTCTTGTGAAATTTCACTAGTGTCTTTTTACAGCTTCCAAAAACATTGTGAATTGAGTCCAAACATTTATGATAGTTTCTGTTAAATAAAAAACATTATAGTGCACATTTATCTGTCCCGAACCAGCAGGTCAGTCAACTAAGGTCACCTGGGGGAGGAGCGGGGAATTGAAGAGGGGACAAAGGACAGGAGACGTGAGAAATGGAGACAAGACAGGATTCTGATCAAGTCTCGATTTATTCAGGGGAGGTGCTGGGTATATATAGTGGAGGCATAGGGAAATGACATCAGCGGGTAAAAGGCGCGAGTAACTAGGCAACCGGGCTATGACAGGAAGTCCCACCTCCTGGGCATAGCAGGAGACTTATGGGAAATAGGCAGGGTAAGAACTAGGAAACTAGCTCATCAGAGGTAGGGGAGGAGGAACCCGGAAACCCACTTGCAATAGGATTGGAGGCCTGGAGTTATTGTGCCTCCCACATTTATCTACCTCACTCACTAAATCTGACACTATGCAACCTCTGACTCTTTCTCAAAGTCAAATGGCCACGAGAGGTTGACCTTTGAATTCATTCAGCATATTTCAGCAGCTGGACAGTGTAGTTAAAGATACTCACGAAAGAGGATGTCCTGAAATGCTTCAGAAAGTGGCAAGAGTGATGGAGTGTGTTCAGAGTGGGAGACTATTTTAAGACCTGTAGCAATGTGTCTATTTGCTGTAATGATTTTTACTTTTAAATAAAGTATTCACTATTTTTTGATCACACCTCATACTTGGTCTACCAGCTAGGTACTGAATCATTGTTAGATACTGTCATGAAAAATGAAAAGCTTAGTGTTGGGTGGACATGTATGTATAGATCAAGCCAGTGACAAAAAGTAACAGAAGTTGTATGGGAGAATGCTGCAAAGGACCAAGCAAAAGTGTGATTAATGTGAGTTAGCAAGGGAGGGGAGGTGTCAAAATAAAACAAAGTTAGAAGTGAATAGAAATATTCTGGATAGAAAGAAGAGTAGTAAATTTTCTAATCTATAAAAACATGTTCATTTTCATCTCATGGTAAGTTATAAATGGAAGATTAGTTGCTAATTATCAGGCGAGATTAGATTGTAGAGAATCTTGTGTATGATTTACTCTGATTCAGAAACTTAAGATCAGATGTTATGGAAGAGAAATGTCTAAGAAACACAAACTTGGGCTTCCATTTTTATGTGAAATATGTGACTTTGATAAGAAATTGGTCTGTGGATTGGATTACTTTGATTTCTGTTAGACTATGCCTTCAACCCAGCAGCTTGCTGTTTAAAACAGTGTTTAGCATCCAGCATGTTTTGCTCTGGCTGTTCATTTTGCCCATTCTCTTTTCTGCTTCCTTGAAACAAGTCTACTTTACTTTTATTTGGACTATGGGATAGCCATATTCATTTTGCCTGGTATAAAGCTGTCTGTCTTGTGTGTAAGTGACTAGTTACATGTGCTCAAATGGATAGCTGCCTTTGCTATGTATCACTTCTGAAAAACTTTATGACACACTTTGATTTCATCAGAAAATCTGTTCCTACAGTGTGCTTTACATTGAAGTCTTATGGCTCAATAACTTTAAATGTGGTCACAGCTTTTTGAAAACCCCCACTTAGAACAAAGATGAGCCTTTTAACAGCTGCCTCTATTAAAGAGAATGCAGTATGCTTCTTGAAAGTGGTTTATGTCAGCTGCATCAGAGATTTTTGGAACACATACCTCACTATAGAGGCTTAAAAATGAATTTAAAATTACTGTTGTGTGAATTTGTTCAAAGATAGACAGAAATGCTTTAGTCTGGGTCTTGGGATCAGTAGTTCTGAGTTGATTTTCTCATCCTTCCTCATGTTTAAATGAATATATATTATCTTTCATGATCACGTGTAGAAAGATACTATATTTTATGGTATCACTCAATGTCTTTATTGCTTTAAGAAACTTTTTTTTGTTTGCTTTTTGCGGAACCAGGGATTGAACTCAGGCCTTTTGCACTTGTCGAGCAAGCACTTATTCTACCGAGCCATCTCCCTGGCCCCAGGAAACCTTTTATTAATGTGTTATTTTTATATTTATTAGAAAAATGAAAGTTAGAATAAAAACTTAGTAATTTTGAGACACATGAGTTATAGGAACTCTGTTTCAAGCTCCAGGTAGGAATCTCATTAGTTCACTTTTATTCTGATATTTCAAAGCATTTATTTATCTATTTATTTATTGTATTTTAGGGAAGGGTCTGAAAAGTGTTCTGGGTCTCACTACTAGTTTCGACTTGTAGTGATCCACCTGTTTACAGCCTGCCATATTCTGGGATTACAGGCACATAATCCCACCCAGTCTCAATCGCCATCTCAGAGCGCCCTGTGGGTGGGGCTGGCGAGGCAGGCCAGGGGATCAAACCCCCACCAGTGTGCCTGCTTGTAGGCACTTTAATCCACTGAGCTATTTGGCTGGCTCTTAAAGTATTTTAAATCACATATGTGATATGATGTGCTGATCTTTGGTGTCTTAAATTGTGAAAATGGTGATGCTGACACCTTAAACTCTTATTAGGAAAAATTGTTTGGTTTTGTTTTGGAGCCTATATGTTCCTTTTGTTTAATTTTAAGAAATAATTTTAGTGTATGGCACCAACAAGAGAAGAGAAATCTATTTAGAGTGAAGATTTCAGAAAATTTAAATACCAGTTGTAAGAGAAACAAATTGAGTTCTAAAGCATGTTCTTCATGATCAAATGTCTTGAAGTAGGACCTTCTTTTCAAGGGGAACCTTTTGAAGATAGTACGTTTGTTCCTGTTTTATCATTACTGAACAACACAGTGAAAGCCTGCAAGTTCAGTTTGTACTTAAAATTGTTTTGGTATCTCTCCATCGTGTTGCTTAGGAAGGACCCACAGCAAATAATGGACAATTTTTCTGGGTGTTGGCAAATACAGTCAAAAGAGAAAATTACAAAACCCCTCAGATGAAAACATAACTTTTATAAACATTTGTGCAGTGCCTAAATAAACACTATATTTTAAAGAAACAAATAATATGAAGTGACAAAATAGTATGCTTTAGCAGGAAGCAACTTTGCTCAGGTGTTGCTTGCTTTTTTCATATGATATTGGAGTGAAATCCTGCTTTTTATACCTGATTTTACCCTGAAGTTGGTATGCAAACACAACCACCAGGATAGTGATTCAGTAGTCTTTTATTTCAGTTAAAAGCATTCTGCAATTTATGTATCCCTGATTCTCAGGTCAAGAGTACAATTTTCTGAAGATGGAGCCTGGAGAAGTGAATTCCCTTGGAGAAAGATACGATTTCGACAGCATCATGCACTATGCCAGGAACACCTTCTCAAGGTTGGAGTCTCAGGTTATACCCTTTGACTTTTAATTCCTTTCCTCCATCTGACTTCTCACAAAACTCTGTTTGACATGAGAACTAGAGCCATTTTCAAATATATCTTCTATGGCAGAAAAGTAGAAGAGTCGTAATTTATATCCATAGCCAACAGACACAAAGATATTTTATATTTTGACATTTTCTACCAAATATATGAATTTAAAGTGATCAATACAATGGTATAGATTATGTAAAGACTTATATATTCCCCAATTATACAAAAGCCCCCCTCAAACTAGCTTGTTAAGTTGGCATAATGTTTAGTATTATCTAATGACATTTGATATTTGTAAGACAAATAAATTACTTAACCATTGAATTACAATGTCATATTCTCTATTTAACTTATATTTATAGTGTGCATTTTCATTTTTTTATTCAAGTACCACTTATGCTTAAAATGGACATGACTAAATAAATTGTCAATGAACAGATTAGGAAGATAATTTACTTTTGTGTCACCATAACTCGCCAATCATTGACCTTAAAATTATTCCATGAGTAAACCATTAGATTTTAAAGCTATAATAAATTTGGGTTGTGATTTATCTCATTCTAAAGATGAGGCCATCAAGCAAGTAATTCCCAGGTAAGGAATTTGAAATCATGTAAGCTCTGAACTCATTCATCCTTTCTTCCCATTGATGTGAATTTTCACTCATTAGGCTAGTTCAACTCATTCTTTTTATGCACTTGTGCCTATTTTTCAGTTCATTAGCATTTTTATTTATTTATTATTTTGGTGGCACCAGGGATTGAACTCAGGTCCTTGTGCTTTCCAGGCCAGCACTTATTCTACTGAGCCATCTCCCCAGTCCCTCATTAGCATTTTTAAAGGCAGGGGAGTAAAACTAATTCAAATGTATTTCCATTTTTAAAATTTTTAGTGAAAAACAGAGAAGGGTACCTAGAAATTGTTCCATTTTTAAATTATTCTTTTTCAAGAGCTTAAGTGCAAAAATCTGAGTCTTTTATATTTTTATATATATATATATATATATATATATATGTAATTTTTAAATACAGTCTATACTATGTATATCTAATAGCTATACAAATATTTTTCCTATAAATGACATTCAGGTTTTGTAAGAAGATACTCAGAATTTTGACCCAAAATTAATTTTAATAGGGTTATAAAATTTTATTTCTCTATCAATGCTTTGAAATGAGCATTTCCAAAGAAACCTATAAGAAATGGATGTTTGAATCCCAGTTTAGCAAAGGCTGATCTCCATACA
The DNA here is from genome assembly GCF_000260255.1 of Octodon degus. Lineage (NCBI taxonomy): Eukaryota > Metazoa > Chordata > Mammalia > Rodentia > Octodontidae > Octodon > Octodon degus. The sequence continues at coordinate 1,065,327 of NW_004524612.1, read as the reverse complement.
ACTGATTTTAATTATTCAAATTAATGTGAGGCTTGAGTCTTTGGAAGACAAGAGATATTTGAGAGTTGCAAAAAGGAAATGTTTTCTATCCATTACATGTGATAAAACTCTACTGAAGTTTGAAATATGTCCCTTCAGTCTGTCCACTTTTTTCCTAATAAACTACTCTGCTCTTAATGCCTGTGGCCCATCTCCCCACTGCCCACCTTCATGCGTGTGGCAACAAGCCTTGACCTATTATTCTGTGTTATTGTTTCAAAATTTTCCTATTAATTTTCATAAATATGTACTTCTAGATTACAAGAGAGTGAGCATATCGGCTTATCAGAAGAGAAAGAGTCCAAGTGACCCAATTCGTTTTATTTTATTGTTTTGAGACATTAAAGATATGTATGAACATATTTACATGACTGATTTCAGAAAATAAAGATGTTGGCACAGTTCTCAGCTTTATCCTCCAAAGTATTTGATGTTCTTTATTGTGATTGTAGAAAAATATAGTAAAATTTTAACGTTTTGAAAGGTTACAGTTTAATAGTGCTGACGTACATTCACACTGTTGTAAAACAGGTCTCCCGAACTTTTACATCCTTCAAAACTGAAACTCTATATTCACTAAACAATAACTTCCCTGTCTCCCCACTCCTCCACCCCTAGTAACTTTCAACCAACATTTTACATTCTATGACATGATTACTTTAGATGCTTCCTATAGCTGGAGTCATTTAGTGTTTTTCCTTTTTTGACTGGTTTATTTCACTTAGCATTGCTTTCTCAGGATTTATGCAGTATGTTCCACATGATCTGATTTTCTTGTATAATATTGACACATAATTACCACTATCTGTAATATAATTCTTTTTATTTAGCCCTGCCTTCACCTGTGGATATTTGGGTTGCTTCTGCTATTTGATTATTGTGCATAGTCCTATCATAAGCATAATTTTTTTGGATATCTACCCAGAAACAAGATTGTTGGGTTATGCACTAACCTCACTTTAATTTTTTGAACAAAGTTCATGCTTTTTTCCTTAGTGATTGTATCACTTTGCACCCCAGAAATGTACACAGGAGTACTGACTTTTGCTTGTCCTTCTGAACACTTTTTACTTCTAGTGTTTCATTAGTAATCATGTGGGAGTGAAGCACTAGGATCTTGCTTCACATTTCTATGATGATTAGGGAGCAAGGTTTTTTTTTTTTTTTTTTTCGGAACTGGACATTGAGCTCAGGTCCTTGTGCTTGCCAGGCAAGCACTTATTCTACTGAGCCATCTGCCCAGCCCCAGGGAGCAACTTTTAGTGATCAGTTGAACACCATTTCAAATTCCTGGTGATCATTTGTATATCATCTTTTGAGATGTGCTTATTCAATGCCTTTGCTCATTTTAAATCAGCTTGTTGATGCTTTCTCATTGAGTAGTAGGAGTTCTTTACATATTTCTAGATATTGTTTTCTAGATATATGATTTGCAAATGTTGTGTCCTGTTCCATAGATTGCCTTTTAATTTTGTTTATCATGTCAGGTTGATGCATGAAGTGTTTTAAGTTTCATGTAGCCCTGTCAATGTATTGTTAATTTCATTACTTATACTCTTGATGACAAACCAAAAGAATCACTGCCATATCTGGTATCATAAAGCCTTCTCCATTTTGTTTCTTTTTTCTTTTTTGCTGAACTGAGGATTGAACTCAGGACCAGTGCTTATTCTCCTGAGCCATCTCCCTGGCCCCCTTTATTTATTTATTTATTTATTTATTTATTTATTTATTTATTTATTTATTTAATTTTTTCCCTCCATTTTCTTTAGGAGTTTTGCATCTTATGTTTACATCTTAAATCCTTTTTTTTTCCCGTGGTACTGAGGGGATTGAACTCAGGACCCCGAACTTGCCAGGCAAACACTTATTCTACTGAGCTATCCCCCCGGACCCCTTAAATCCACTTTGAGTTAACTCTGTAAGATGGCATAAGATTAAGGACTTCCTTCTCTTGCTTGTTACACCAGAAACTGGCATCTGGTTTTACTGGCCCCATTTATTGAAAAGATTCTTTTTTTCCAAGTGAATGGTTGTGAAAGTTTTATTACAGATAATTTGACCATATATATGAGGCTTATTTCTGGGCCTCTATTTTATTTATTTGATCTTTAGGTCTGTGTTTATCACAATACTATATTCTTTTGACTATAGTTCCTTTGTAATATATTTTAAAATTGTTCCTTCAAAGTTGGAGTGGAACCTCTTCAACTTTGTTTTCTTTTCTTTCAGATACATGATGTTCTTTGAGATTTCACACTATCCTTTTTGTTTTTTATGTATTTAGTACAGGGTCCACAGGGTCTCACTGTATAGATTGGATTTGTAGTGATCCTCCTGTTTTCAGCCTCCTATGTGCTGGGATTACAGGCTTGTGCCACCAAGCCCAGTCTCAGTCACCATCTCAGAGCACCCTGGGGGCAGGGCAGGCAAGGCTATGGTACCTGTGAACAAACTCTGGCCCCTATGCTCTGCCTAAGCAGGTAGTTTAGTCCACTGAGCTATCTGGTTGGCCCTGCACATGGTTCTTAGGGTTATCATTTTTTAATTTCTGGGAAAAATTTCATTGGGATTTGGATAAGTATTTTATTTAGTGTAAGTAAATGTTAGATATTATTAATAATATTGGATAATATTAGTATGTTAAAAATACTAAGATTTTTGATCCATGAGGACAGGGATTTTTCATTTATTCGTTTCTTCTTTAATTCCTTCTTTTTCCTTTATGTTGTTTGTTTGTTTGTTTGATACAGGCTCACCATACATAGTTCAGGCAACTTGTAACCTCGCTCTGTAACCCATGCTGGCCCCAGACCTGCGATCTTCCTGCTCAGCACAAGTGTGCTTGGATGACAGGCATATACTGCTACAAATACAGGCTACTAAAGCTTTAATTTATTTCAACAATCAGTTTCTCTTCATTGTTCATCTTTCTCATTCTTTCTTAGATTTATTCCTAAGTCATTTTTATTCTTTTTGATGCTATTGCAAATGGAATATTTTTCTTCATGTACTTTTGGGATTCTGTTTGTTAGTGAATAGAAATGAAATGACACTGGCCTTATATCCCACATTGCTGGACTTGTTCATTAGTTCTGGTGTGTGTGTGTGTGTGTGTGTGTGTGTGTGTGTGTGTGTGTGAATGTGTATGTGTGTTCATGCGAGAGAGAGAGAGAGAGAGAGAGAGAGAGAGAGAGAGAGATCTACATATAAGATTACAGCATCTGCTAACAGAGATAATTTGACTTCCTCTTTTCAGTTTGCGGTCCTGTTATTACTCTCTTCTCCCTCTGTCCCCACCACTCTGCCTTTATCTTTCTTCTTTTTTTCATTTATTACCCTTTTTTTTTTAAAAAAAAAAACAAACATTTACTTGAGAGACAGTATGGCAATAATTGGTATGTCATGACAAGTAGTACGTATTTAGAAGATCAGAAAGACAGGCATTCCAAGCGTGACCCTTCTATTACATATTTGCTATCTTCAGTGCAGTTTCTTAGTTTACAGGTATCTGCATATATAGTTAGTCAGGGTGAGAATCTTACCAATTAACTGCTAGTTTCAAAAACCTGCTGTTTCTCAGGATCATTGCCTTGCCCATCTTGTGTGTATAAATGTATGGCTTTGCCCCTGTCCTGTTTCCCAGCTTTTTCCTTGCCCTGTCCTCATTGTCCAATCCTTATGTTTTCACTTTCCTTTTAATTGTGTTATACCTTTCTATTTGTATTTCTTCTTTTGAGTTCTTATATTAGGGATACTATATGATACATGTGTGTGTCTAGTTTATTTCACTTATGAGTATATCTTCAAGTGGCATCCACTTAAATATAAATACTTCAAGTTTATCATTCTTTATAGCTGGGTAATACTCCATTGTATAAAAATGTCACATCTTTTTCATCCATTCCTCATGTGACAGGCATCTTGGTTGTTTCCAAGATTTGGCTATCACAAATTTTGCTGCTATAAACATAGGCACACATATATCACTATGTTATGATGTTTTCAGTTCCTCCTGGAAAATTCCCAGTAGAGGAATAGCTGGTTTAAAGGGGATTTCCAGACCAACTTTTCTAAGGAGTCTCATTACTGACTTCCACAATGGTTGCACCAGTCTACATTCCCACCAGAAGTGGAGAAGGGTTCTATTTTCCCCACAGCCTCTCCAACATTTGTTGCTGGTTAATTTCTTTATGATAGTCATTCTTTCTAGGGTGAGATGGTACCTTTTTTCTAATTGCTCTGGCTAGGACTTCAAGCACTCCATTAAGTGGAAGTACTGAGAATAGGTAATCTTACCTTGTTCCTAAATTTAGAAGGAAAAGCTTTACTTTTTATCACTGAGTGTCACATTAGTTGTGCCTCTATTATGTTGAAATAATTTCTATTTCTAAATTTTTGAGAGTTTATCATGAAAGAATGTTCGACTCTGTCAGATATGTATTTTACATCAATAGAAGTGAACAGAAAATTTTTGTCTTTCATGGTAAAAATATTAGTGTCTTACTTTTTGTGGTTCCTTTTATTTGGAATCTTCTATTGATTCTGAATGGCTTATAGAAGTTTCAGTTGTTTTCATGAATGTACCCCATCAGTAGATTTAGGAACTCATTTATTGAAAGGATAGTGCTTTTGTCTATGAAGCTTTAGTGTGTGTGGATGCTTAGAAACTAGAGCCTGCCCATTTGTAGTTAAGAAAAGAGTTAGGGGTGGGCAGATAGCTCAGTAGAATAAGTGCTTGCATGGCAAGCTCAAGGGCCTGAGTTCAATTCCCGGTTATGCCCCCGCCCCCCCCCCAAAAAAAAAAAAAAAAAAAAAAAAAAAAAGTTATAAAATTTTACAAAGTTTCTTTGGCTAAATTGTCCTTTAACTGTAACTAAAGCAAATGAAGACTGGAGACTCGTTACACCCTCTCTCAGGCCCATTGGTAGTACCTTGGTAAGGAGGGCTAGCAAGAACTTATTTGCCTAATGGCCAGAATATGGAGAAAGAGGGTCATTGACTTCTGACAAGAAAATACGAAGAAATAAGTAAAGGACTCTCTAAGAAATGGAAGAGAGCTTACCTCAGTAGATGCATTGAGCCAAATTAAATCATATTCTAGTCTGAGAATAAGAATATGTGCTCCAAAATGCCCTGGACCTTTATTTATTTTTTAAACTATCTAATTAAAATTTACAATTTAATTTCAGCAGTGCATTAATTTTGATAAAATTTTTATTAGTACATTACGGTACATAATGAATACATTTAGTGTGAGGAGTTAGTATATTTACACAACAAACCTTAGTTCTGTTTACTCTTTCTTCTCCTCTGGCCTCAACACTTCCCTTCATCTCTTCATCTGCTTCCCTTCTAAAAAAGATCTGTCTAGCTACTTCATGTTATTGACCTTCTATTTTTTTCTTTAATTTATGTACATTTTGGTTTTTTATATAAGAGAAGCCATGTGATATTTAACTGCATCATGTTTCAGTGAACATTATCGTCCCAAGACGATCTATTTTCTCACAATTGATTCAAGTATATCCTTCCTTGTACAAGAAGAGCGCCTCATTGTGTATAAATACCACACTTTCTCTGTCTCCTCATCTGTTGATGGACACATAGATAACTAGCGAGGTTTGGCTCTCATGAGTTGTACTTCTATAAACATGCTTGTATCACTACAATGTAATGTCTTTAACTCATTCACGAAGTGAAATAGCTCAATTAAATGAATTTCTATTTTTAGTGTTTTGAAGAAGCTCCATACTGATTTCCTTAGTGGCTGTACTAGTTTCCATTTCTACTGATCATGTAGAAGGGTTCCATTTCCTCCATGGCCTCATCAGCATTTGTTTCTATTGATACCTTGTTGATGGCCTTTTTTCTTGGTAGAAGTGGTATCTATGTGCTTTAATCTGAATTTCCCTAGTAGCCAGAGGTGTTGAGCATTTCCTAATGTATTTATTTGCCACTTGTAATTCTTCCAAAAAGTGTTTATTCAATTTAGTTGTCAGTTTTTTCACTGGGTCTTTATTTAGGGAGTGCTAGGTTTTTTTGTTTGTTTTGTTTTTTGAGTTCTTCATGTGTTTCTAGCTCTTAGTCCTTGTTGTGGGTCGTGTCTGGATGTAGCTCTGAAGCCTCATGCAGTCAGAGGTGGGGCTTGTCAGAGGTGCCCAGAGGTTGGGTGTGTGATGCTGGAGTAGATTCACAATGCAGTGCTAGGATCAAGCGCACTAGGATTTAGGGTGCGGTGCTGCCTGCCCTAAGTAGGCTGGATAAAATATACAGGATAGAAGGAACTGCAGTTGCCCCTTGTTGCCCTGCTCCCTTCTGCCCACCGTGACCTGTTTCCCCTCCACGGTTCCACCCTCCTGGGAGCCAGGCAGTTACACACTGAAACATCTGCAAACTGTGAGCTAAATAGACCTTTCATCCTTTACTGTTTGCTGTCAGGTAGTTTGTCTCAGCCATGAGAAGAGAAACTAAGACAGTCCTCTGTCTAAGTAGCAGCTGAAAAAAAAAAAATCCCATTCTGAGGTTCTCTTTTCACTCTTTGGTTGTTTTCTTTGCTGTGCAGAAAATTTTAACTTGATCTTGTTTTTTGTACAATTGGTGTTCTGTTCGAAAAGCCCTTGCTGAGGCCTATGTTTAAGAGCTTTAACTGTTTTATCTTTTAGCAGATTGTTTCTGTTTTAATATTTAGATTATTCATCCATTTGGATTTTATTTAATTACATGGTAAGAGGCATGGGTTTAGATTCAGTCTTCTAATGTGCATAGTTTCCTCGACAACATTTTTTTTTTTTTTTTTATTTTAGGAAAGGTTCTACAGGGTGTTCAGGGTCTCATTACTAGATCGGACTCATAGTGATCCTCCTGTTTACAGCCTCCCAAGAGCTGGGATTACAGGTGCACCACCACGCCCAGTCTCAGTTGCTGTCTCAGCGAGCCCCGGGGGGCAGGGCTGGCACGGCATGCCTGGCGATCGAACCCTAGGCTCCTGCGCCTGCTTGCATCCTCAATACCATTTGCTAAACAGACTGTCTTTTCTCCAGCTTTGGGTGTTGGCTTCTTTGTCAATTTCTATTTAAGTTGAATGTTATTTGAATGCTGGGAATAAAAGGAAGTTTGAAGACCATAGATTTATTTTTAGAAATAGAAAACGGTGCTATTAGTAATGAGTAACTACAGAAAATGTAGTAACACTTCATTAATTTAGATCTACCCACTTATTACATCTGTTGACTCATGAAGCGTCCCTGAAGAATGGTTGTTTTCATTGCTGCTTGTAATTTAATTTACCTTTTCAGCTACATTGTTGTGCTTGAAGTGTGATCTTATAAATAGGTGCCAGGGATTACTTGTAATGTTCAGTTCCCGTAAGTCACTGTCTCTGCTTCTTTACTTTCATCTCAGGCAGTAAATGTCTTGTACATTCTTAGATCAGGTTGGAAAGAGCCGCTCTGTCCCCAGGTCAGGTTTTCGGGCTGCAGCTAAGGGTGATCATCCTCTTTCTTACATACCTGCTGCAGAGCGTAGTCACATGTTACTCATGCATCGTGTTACTCACACTTCCTGTTGCTCCTTGTTTATCATTTTTTACAGATTAACCAATATCTATGGATAAGAGTCACATTCCCTGGCTGCAGCTCTCTCAGGGGTGTCTTATTTGTGACTTGTTACCCTTGCTATTGTTTCTGGGACCTCTCGACTCCCAGTTACATATATTCTTTTTTTTTTTTCATGTTTTTAGATAAAATGTTTAATAAATATTTCTCTTGCAAATATTTTTCTCCCCATCTGTGGATTTTCTTTATTCAACAGTGTTTCTCACAATGCAGAACTTTTTTAATTCTAATAAAATTTAATTATCAATTTTCTTTTCATGGATTATAACTGTTATTCCTTAAAAATTGCCACCAAACCCAAGACCTTGTATACTTCAGTCCGTGTCATCATCCAGTTCTACATCTTACATTTTATCTTTGGGCCCATGATCTATTTGGAGTTAGTTACATATAATCTTCTGGGCTTCCATTCCTTCATGTTTGATTAAAATGTGGAATTCTAAATATGTTTGCCTTTGATACTCTTTAAAAGCTACGTGACAGTCTACAATCAATATCCATTTCCTTGTCTTTCCTTTTTTTCCACAGTATTTTTGACCATGTGGGTTATCCATTTTCTCCCATTAGAATGTTAAAGTGGCAAAGGGAAAAATTTTCTATTTGTTTCTTTTTTAATTTATCAGTGTAAATGAAGACCAAGTACAGTGTTCAATAACTATTGAATAAAAAAAGAAAGAAATAGAGCTAATAGTTTTGCTCTATTACATTGCATTTAATGTAATATATTTATTTATAAATTTGGAATGGAAAGTCTCCTTGATCATCTGAATTTAAAAGATAATCTGTAAATGTTTAATGTAAAATATTCTTGTTCAAATTCCCCCTTTTGTTTTTTATTGTATTGAAGATCCACATCCGTAACCTTCATACTTTTTAACTCCTTTGAATAATCTCCCAGCCCATTTAACTTTTACGTTTAGTGCTCCCTTTAGAGTTATAAATGTTCCATATACTTCGCAAAATTAGATTCTATATTTAGTACACTGCAGTCAGAATTTTAAATTATGCATCTTAAAAGCAAAATAGAAAGTCTTTTACCACAATCTTGAATCGAACTAGGTGTCTGTCATTTAACCTTATTAAGACACTGATTAGGGTTTATTGATTATTGATGTAGTCATAGAAAATTGAAACAGATCTATAAAAGTATATATTTTTGTTTTACATCATCTTGCGTAAAACTGGCAGTCTTTTTTATTTTTTTTAAAAATATTTACTAGTATAACAGTTGGGTTTCTAAAAATGTTATCTTGAATGATTGTTTTAATGTCTGAAAATTAACTTTTGGTTTTTATGCTTTTATTTTTTTCATTCATGGGGAAGAATTGCTTTATGAACTGGTAACTTAATGGGTTCTTCCATCTTCATGGATCACTACTACACAGGCTATGGACTTTGTGGGGAGCTATAAATATTTTATATTGTTGTGAGCATATCACATATATTTCTAAGGAAAAAAAATGTCATCACTGACTGTGTGAGCCATGCACATTTAACACACAGTTTTATTTTTATTTTGATGAAAGTGTTTCGAAAATCTCTAGCACTATTGAAAGCCTATACTGGTATATTTCTCCTTTTATTGACAAATTTGCAAAATATTAACTTTCTGTTTGTTAGGAATATGTGAGTTTCAATTTGGTAACTTAGGTGTGGTTTGCATTCTTTTTTTTTTCCAGGGGGATGTTTCTGGACACCATTCTGCCCTCCCGTGATGACAACGGCATTCGGCCAGTAATAGGCCAGCGGACCCGGTTGAGCAAAGGAGATATTGCACAGGCAAGAAAGCTGTATAGATGTCCAGGTATTACACCATCCAACACGGAAGCATAGCTGCTGGATGTGCTCTTCTGGATGCACACAGCAGATTACGGAAGTGCTTACTTGTAGATTGCTAAAGTGATTACTTGTCTTTATGCTGGCAAATCAAGTATGCAGTTTAATGTCAATAATCATAAAATAAGGTAGAAAAGAATGTGGAAATAGCTATTATTTTTAAGTAAAAGCAAGTTTCTAGAGACTGGGTGTGGTGGCACATGCCTATAATCCCAGTGTTGGGAGGCTGAAAACAGGAAGATCACTGAGTCTGATCTGCATAGTGACACCCTGTACCAACTACATAGACAAAGCGAGTTTCTAGATATCAAAGTTAAGGAAAGGAATTTATTTTCATTTTGATCAATGATTTATTTTCATTTAGTGTATAAGAGCCAAATAGAGTAGTGGTTTGATCACTAGTGAATGGTTGCAAGATTTTATAGTCAAATGCTCTTTTCTTGTCAATATAAAAAGGATCTTCAGAATCAACCCTTGAATGACCTTTCCTTGCAAGAATGAATGGTAGGTATATAAATTAAAATTTTATCAAGCCAAGCCTGGTGGTAATTTCAGGACTGTAATCCAGGAGACTGGGAGGCTGAGTCAGGAGGACTGCAAGTTTGATCCCTGCCTGGGCAATTCCTGTCGCCAAATAAAAAATAATACATGGAGTAGAATGTAGCCCAATGCAAAGGCCCTGGGTGTAACACTCAGAACTGTCTAAAAGTGATTTTTTTTCTATAAGAGTTTGTAAATTTGTTGCAAAAAGTGCTAACACTTTCTAATGACTTGCCATACATTTTGCTACTGAATAAAGTTGGTCTTAAGCAGAGGACTCTAAAGGAGCACTATTGTAGTGGCGATCCCAGAAGCAGAACGATCCTGTTCCAAACTTGAAATATTGTGGAGTCTATTAACCTCCTGTACACCCATCAAAGAAAAATGTTTAATTTGACTTAACAAAGCTTTCCTAAATTATGTATTCAAGCAATCTTCCTTTTTCCTGATACCAGTTTGTGGAATGGGCTTTGAAAGTGTTGGTCTGGATACTACACTTGCAAATGGTAATATACCTAATTTTTTTTTTTTTTTTTTTTTTTTTTTTGTGGAACTGGGGATTGAACTCAGGCTCTTGCACTTGCCAGGGAAGCACTTATTCTACTGAGCCATCTCCCCGCCCCTAAAATATTTTTTAATTGGCAGCTATATGAATAACTATTTGTGGAAAATCAGAGATGTGGTTATATTAATCATTACTTTTTTAATACTTCAGATTTATATATTCATGTCCTGGGAAGTTGGTCTATTAAGTTTTTTGTGACTGACAATCACAGAAAAATTTCCCTTTAGGATACAGACAGAACAGGGTGAGCTACCTGCCCCTGGAAAATGTGCTTATTAGCATAAGGTTTAGATCCCTTTTATTGAGTAGATAAATTCTGAACCATAAAAAGGTGAATTGATTGAATAATCATAGGCAATAGCTAGAAAGTTCATAATTCAATAGGGTACAGGCATTAATTCATTCATGCTACTCAGTTGATTTTGCTTAAACTACTAAGAGAAGTGATTTCCACTACATTAACATCAGGCTTGCTTAGGAAAGCTGTGAATTATTTTTAATTTTATTCTAATAGTTACTCTGTAATGGAGGTCCATTAAGTTTTTAGAAGGGCAATTTGCAGAGAGTTTGGAATTTAAAGTTGTAGTTAAAAATTTTACAACTTAATGTTTCAATATTTGAGTAAATTTTAAACGGCTTTGGTACATAAACCTACTTGTCTAACTGCAACATAATTTTTCATATATATATGAAGATACTTATATTTAATATTTATCAATTTACTGCAGGATACTTGCATACATTGGATTCATATTTAAATAAATGCTTTTAAATTAAAATGTTTTAGATATGTATGTAAAATATATATGCTTAGGTGGTATTTTTTGTTGCAAATTCTTATACAAAAATGAATGTATTAGATAATGGCACTGGTGTGGCACAACATAAGGATGACCCTTCCCTAATTTTTGATAACATTAGATATAATTTTTTTTAACTTTTACAAAAGGAAGCTTATATGATTAATAGTGACTAAATAAATAGATCCTTTGCATTTAAAACTTTCTTGACTGTACCTGGTGTGGCCAAAATACACAGTGAATATTTAAATTTATAGAAATTATTCCATTAAAGGACACATTGTCATTAGGTTCCCTCAAATACTTGCCCTCACTGCAGACATGTGCATGCCATCATTCCTGGAACTTTCCAAGCAATGCTGGAAGTCCTCTTTGTGAGGGTGTCTGATCATAGGAGGTGATCACAGCTCTGGGGAAGGCTGCTGTGCTGCCACATGACGCCTGACAGAAAGGCAGCCGTGGAAGAGCATTACTGTGCGTCCTCGCCCACTCTATTCACTGACCCGTGGACTGTCAGTTCTGAGTCAGCCCCAAAGGTAGACTGAATGCGCAAGGTTCTGAATCCATTCAGGACACTGAGACAGCCACAGCAGCACAACTACTCTCATGTAAAAGGACTTGCATAACTATTTCAGAAATTGGGAATAAGGATAGATTGAGTGTTTTTGAAGAAAGGAGTACTTTGAGGGGCATTAATGACATTATGTCTTTTACCATAGTAAGCATTTGTTAAAAAGATAGATATTAACCATACTTTTTGGTCATATTGTGTATGTATACACACATATGTGCATACACATACACGCATATAGATCTATATATTATATACACACATCTATATCTATATCTATATCTAGCTATCTAGCTGTGCTGTGATGTATTTGAATATTGAATTGTAAGGAAGTCAGTAGGAATGAAAAAGTCATCAAATTATTATTTTTTAATCAAATTATGATAATATGATAATGCAATTCAGCTTGAATCTACGGAGCTTTATATTTCAGTTATGAACAGGAAGATAATTAGTTTTCACTTGATATATTGTGCAAATACATAGTAAAAATATACTGATGGAAGAACCATCACTTGAAAAAAAAAAAAGTCTTGTATTTTTAAAGAACTATAAAAGGCAGGTTGCTATATTAGCACTGATGAATTACGTGCTCAAAGGAGAGCTAAAGGAGCTGCCACACTGTGCACTCCTTTGGAGTTGGCCGTGTTTTTGTGCTTAGAAGTCAGTAGTGAGCCAATAAAATATATTTAACTACATTTTATGTCAATATTTCCCCATCAGTTTATAATCATGACTCTATTTGCTTTGAGCTATTTCTTACTTTCATTTTGAAAGGTACACTGGGATGGTCATGCATATAGCTAAAGACAAGGTTATGGCTTTTATGGTCTTCAATACATAGTGCTCTAAGCTTCAAAGGACAATTTTCTAAGAGACTGTGAATATTGTTACTTCTTAAATAGTATAAAGAATGGTTTTATGGTTTTAAAATAAGTGATCAGAAGGTGAAGCACGTTAAAAACGTCTACAGTTTTGATTTTGTAAAGCGATATTAATTGTTACTTTGCATGACTTTAAATTCTTATAATTCATTCTTTATCTTTCTCTATTTATGGATGCTCAAAAATAAGTTAAATTAATACATCAAACTTTACTTAGTTTAAAGCCAGTGCCTACTCCTCCTGAGAGCTGAACACAAGTGTAAAGAGCCAGGCCAAAAAAGTCTGCTTATGGATGACTGTGTAAGGAAAGGAGATAAGGATGATCATTTACAGCCCAATACTATTGTGATCAGGCACTCTAAGATTGTCTCATCATAAGCCCCAGAAAGGCTCAGGGTAGCCAAGACAGAGGCACTCAACCTTGTTTTTTTTTTTTTTTTCCGGAACCGGGGATTGAATTCAGACTTTTGCACTTGCCAGGGAAGTGCTTATTCTACTGAGCCATCTCCCCGGCCCCTCAACCTTGGAATTGAACAGATTTCCAGACTTTGCTCTCCCAGAGTTAATCCTGGGTTCTTGTGTTGGCCTTCAAGTCTCCCCAACATTTAGACATCTTACAGGACAGTAGTTAGTCCTATTGCCTGTCATTATAATTCTTTGTACTCTAAATATTGTTAGGACAAAAAGCATCCAAATGGGAGTGAAGGATGAGTTACCATGACAACTCCTCATTGTCCTTTATCTCCTGAATAGTAGTTGGCTTAGGAATATGATCCTTCCAAGAATACATGAATTAGAGCATCTCTTCTTCTTCTTCTTCTTCTTCTTCTTCTTCTTCTTCTTCTTCTTCTTCTTCTTCTTCTTCTTCTTCTTCTTC
>NW_004524612.1:1045370-1051429 GCF_000260255.1 Octodon degus | reverse complement strand
CTTCTCCTTCTCCTTTTTCTTTTTTCTTTCATCCCCATTGTCTTTTTATGCTTATGATTTTTATTTTCTAGATGTATTTTTTCTCTACTCTAAGTTTAAGACTATTTCAGTTTACTTTCTTCTTTCTAAGCTACTTCAACTAACTCTTCTTGTCTAGTCATTGGTCTTTATTTGCATTTTGTCTTCATTCAGGTTTTCTACAATCCCAGGACTTTTTTGCTTAAGACTAATTATTGACTTAGGCCAAGTATTAGCAGTCAAATTTGTACATTTCTAGTTTCCTCAGTTTTTCTGTGATAAGTAGGTGACACCTGGGCTCTGGGTTACTGTAACAAATACCTGACCTCAACCATTTATTGAGAAGAAATATGTCATTTAGGCCTACAGTTTTGAATGTTCTGATATATCAATGATTGGTGCAGAATTTTTGGGTCTGTGGCAAGACAACACATCATCACCAGCAGTGACAGAGATGATAAGGCAGGGGCTGTGGTCGCCAACCCCTTCAAGGGCATGATCTGCATGGCCTGAGCAACTCCACTAAGCCCCATCTCTTGGGGTCTTTACCACTTCCTGATAGCTCTACATGGGTGCCAGTTCTGTACCACATGGCCCTGGGGCACATCTAAGAGCCAAACCATACAACCACCTTGCATAAAAATTTAATAAAAATGTAAAATAAATGATATATAAAATTAAAGGAGCTTTTGAGGATAATGAGGTCTTGTGTTAGTGACTTCTAGCTCAGCTGTGGAGTTACAACAAAACTGTGTTTTAAATCTTTCAGCAATTAATCTCCCCATTGTTGCTCAGCTAATGGCTCTGGGTGACTTTTGCTACTTCTTTTATTATAAAATACATTTTAAAACAATTTATTAAATGCTCAAAGTTGTTAGAGCCATGGATTCATTAATAATGTATAAATTATATACTATTAAGTTGATTAGACATATTTTTATTTCTTTACTGAAACTAGAGTTTATTTATTTGGATTTTAACTTAATACAAATTATTATGTAACCACCATGATTTATGTGACCCTTTGCAAAATTATATGATTTTTTTATATTGGGGATTGAACCCAGGACCTTTGTATTGAGCTACATTCCTGGCCCTCTTTTAATTTACATTTATTTAGTGACAAATTCTTAAGAAATTCCCAGGCTGTTTTCACACTTTCCATCCCCCTGCCTCAGTCTCCCAGAGTGCTGAAATTACAGGGTTCTAACACCACACCCACTTTATACATGTATTCTTAAAAAATATGAGAAAGTGAGAATCTCAAATATTGTCAGTGTGCAAATTCAGCAGAATAATCCAATATAGTCCTATAGACCATAATAGTAGTGGGTTTTCCATAGGACTGGCAATGTCAGAAGTTGTTGACTTGAGCCTTTTACAGTTCAGCATATTAATATGGCTTTATGTTTTGTACCTCATGTTTATGCTTTCCTCTGGATGATTGAGACCAAGATAAAGCAAGACATATATAACAAATGTAGCTTTTGTATCTGACAAGGTCAGTCAAATCCCTTCAGGATTTACCCTGAAACCCTGTACCACAATTTGTAGATCTTTTGTCAGTGTCAGCCATGTGGATGAGTCATGGTCATTGCTTGACCTGTGACAGCCTGAGAGAATGTTTTCTCTCTAGGTGACTCTCCTTAGACACACTATACATCGTCAATCACCTTTCTCTGTGGCCTCATAATATTCTTGAACAGAAAATTTGGGACACCACTGAGTTACAGGATGTTACAGTACAGGTTCTCTTATGTCCTGAGTCCTCACTGACCTGGAAGGGCTAGGGTCAAAATGTAGGCTGCCCTTGCAGCCCTTGTTTTTCTCTAATTTTTTGGTCTGCAAACTTAAGTTGTTAACCCTCCAGAAGAGAAGTCTAATGATATTATTACCCTAAATTCATGTACCTACAATATTTGAATGTCAATGGAATACCCATCTCTGACAAAACTAAACAAAAAAGAAGGATATAAATGAAGGACCATTTTGTAATGAAAAAAATATATATATCTGTATATACAAAATAGTTAGGACAGCTATTTAGCTACTTCTCTTTGTTCAATGAGAAGAAAGATTTGTACTAAAAGTGTTTAGACAAGCTATCATGTCTGCATCTTGTACTATGAATAATTACTACGAAGACAACAATATGCAATATATTAATGATTATAACTGTCCTACTAACCTGTTCTGAAACTGTCTCATTGCTATTCTTTCTCAATAAAATTAGTTTAAAAAAAGACAGTGAGAATCTCAACTTGTAATATTTGTTCAATGCTGTATTTGTCACTATGATACTTGTAGAAGTTGATGTCCCTTATAAATTAAAATCTGCCTTTAAAAGGATGAGAATATATAATAACTCTTCAATAATACAGCATTTAAATTATATTTATGTAATTCAAGTACAAAATTTCCATGTCAAAGAAGAAGATACATATGCATTATCTAATTCAATAGTAATTGCAGTAAAATAATGATTTTTAATGTTTATGTTTGTGGTTTTGGTTTGTACATCTTTGGAGAAATACATTTCTAATTTTTATGATTAGTTTATTTTTGTGGTTTATAGTAGATAATAAATGTATCTATCATGAAGGATATATATTATATTAATTTATATAATATTATTATATAATAATATAATACATAATATTTTTCTTCCCCTTCTGCCTCTTGTCCCCATCCCCAGCCCCCTTCCTTTCTCCACACTATGTAATTCCTTTTTCCTCTCATCTATTTTTTATTTTTCTTTTACATCATGTATACTTTAAGTTTCTCATATAAGAAACCATGCAATATTTAACCTTCTGCATCTGACTTATTTCACTTAGCATTATGGTCTCAAGGTGAGTTCCTTTTCTTAAAAATCACTTAAATTTATCCTTTTCATGGCCGAGTGCTATATATACTTATATATAGATACATGGATAATGGATAATGTTCTTCATGCATTCACCTACTGATTGTCTTATAAGCTGCTTCTAATTTGCCTATTACTAATTATGGTGCTATAATTTTAGTGAAAGACTGATCATAATAATTTGTCTCTTTGTAATTCTTTATGCCTTTGTTTGTTTTTTTTTTTGGTGGAACTGGGGATTGAACTCAGGCCCTTGCACTTGCCAGGGAAGTGCTCATTCTATTGAGCCATCTCTCCAGCCCTCTTTATGCTTTTGTTTTCTCAATTATTACTCAGGAAGTAGTTGTAGTTTAAAACACAGTTTCTAAACTTATGGCTCGGTTACTCTTTTCTTGTTACTCGACACCCAGAATGAAGGGAGGGAAGGTTTATTTAGCTCACAGTTGGTGGAGGTTTCAGTCCATACTCAGCTGGCTCCAAGGCAGAGTAGCACACAGCAAAGAGCAGCAGTTCATGGCAGTGGCAAAGGGCAGAGAGCAAGTGGAGTGGCAGCAGCTCAGGCAGCAGCCAGCCTCTCTCTCCCCTTCTTACACTTTAATGCCAATTACCTGTCCCAGGGCATGTGCAGCATCCACACCCATAATAACCCGTCTCAAACTGTAGGAGTTACCCCATGACTTCATGAGGCTTTGGGGGGACACCACAAACCATAACACCTTATGACCATGAGTTTTCCTTACCTGTGAAAGATATTTAAAGATTAAGAAAGTAAAATATCTGACTCCTATAAGACAATCTTATAAAGATGATGACATGATTGATACATGAAAATTTTAGTGCTTATATTTGTCTCTTTGTCCTTTTGCCTTGCTGTTGATAGACTGTCTGAATTAAACAGTACACACTTTCTTGAAAAATTTTCTTTTAACTCTTTAAGTAATAAAGTTTTTAAATATCTGAACATAAGTCAACAAATAGTTGGGAACAGCGCTGAAACATCTTGTGTAGTAGGGACGTCTAGCCTGGGACAATCACATTTATTGAAGAACACTATTAACAAGTGATTCCCTAAACTTCAGATATTGATACCTCTTGCATTAGAAGTAGGCGCTATTTTGTGGACCTAAATTTTGAATTATATGTTATGTTTTTTGTGTTGTAAGAAAGTTTGCTTTTGATCAGAAGACTGTCATTTGTATTGTGAGTTAGTTTATTGTTCCACTCTACTTTAACAAAACCAGAATCAGCACCCTCTCTGATTTAGAGGGGCTTTAAATCATTACAGAATTTATTTTTAAGCTGCTGTAACCTGCAATCCTTTTCACTGAAACACAATTATCTGATACTACTTAAAGCATATTGTTCATATTAACAAAAGTCTTAACACACTTTCATTTTTCTAAGGCTTCTTGTAATGTGGCATTTATCCAGTGTCCTAGTTAATGCATAGAACAGTGCTAAATTATGCATTTTGACCTTGAATATTTTCATTTTGATCTAAGCTTCCTTTTATCTGCCTGGTTCATCAGAAGAAACTTCAGTTTGTCTTACTTTAGTTTTATTTTATGGTGAGAAACTTAGTATCTATTTTCCTGAATAAATATTTATATTGTGTCAGACTGTTTTTATAGCGGCTTCATGCTTTCAGAGCCATTATCCTTCTTTCTTTATTTAATTCAAGATACACAGGCCCATTTATAATTTATTGAGGACTCGAGGAGATGAGAGTTCATCCTCTGGTAGCTCTGGCTCTGGGGTAGGGGAAAGCCTTGGTTTTGATCATTTTCCTTTAGGGACAAGGAGCTGTTCTTTCTGTGTGTTGAGCAGAGGTTATAAAGATGCCAGACTGCACAGGGAGTCATTCTGAGTAAGTGTGTGAGTAGCAGCCTGGGTTCCTGTGTCCCATATCATGTCTTGCTAAAAGCGATGGCAAAAGCCAGGATAGACTGCTGCTGCCACTGACCTTGGCCAAAACAGGTCTTAATGCCTTGCAGCCAACAATTTGCTATTTCAGATACCTTGATAACTGTTTCCAAGTTACTACAGCATGCTCTGTGAAACCAAAAGTACTAATTGTTTTTTTATTTTTTTGGCAATTTCTGTGCATGACCAACATAAAAGACACAGTAAATAAATATTTAGATATATTCAGATATATGTTCAGGTGTTTGATACATCTGAATATTCTATACCTTTAGGTTTCACTATTATTCTCATGTTGAAATTAATTCATCATGCATGAATCTCAATGCCCTCTTTATTGATTATACATGAGTTGTTATTTCATTTTTTTTTTTTACCTTTGAATTGTTCTTGGTTGTTAAGGTTGCCTCAATTCATGTGGGATGTGTTAATGGACTGTTTTCTGGTTCCAGAGTCACGTTAATGCAATATTCACGGACCTCAACCTCACTATATGTGACCTTTAAGGTGGCCACTGGCAATGACGGAGCGAGGAGTTGCTGGATGTGAGATTAGTAATCTCATAGGCTTGTTTTTTAGTTAGCTCTACTGATGCCATCAAGCGCACTGAAATTCTGACAAGACATACATAAAAATTTACTTAGAAATATATTTTATAAAATACAGACATGGGGCTGGGGACATAGCTCGGTGGAATAAGTGCTTGCTTGGCAAGTGCAAGATCCTGAGTTCCATCCCTGGTACCACAAAAAAAATAAATAAAATAAAATAAAATAAAATATAGATGCGTAGCACTGGCTATCACACTGCTAATGCTATCCGTACTTGTCATAAGGAGAGTAAGAATCTTCTCTTCTTTTGCTTTCAGCCTGCGGAGAGACTCTCCAGGAATCCATGGGCAACCTCTCCTCTCCAGGATTCCCCAACGGCTACCCGTCCTACACACACTGCATCTGGAGGGTCTCTGTGACCCCCGGGGAGAAGGTATTTTAAAGCACGCAATTCTGTCTTAGTCTACTATAAGTGAGAAGCTTGATCATTGGCAAATATGGTCTCCTTTATCATTTATTCTTATTTCACTTTCAGATAGCTGGAAAATTAATAGTGGAAATTGCCCATGAGGAATTTTTAGATGATACAATTTTAAAATGAAAATGCTATAGAAAAGGTGACATAATACAAACTGTATTCTCAGACATAACAAAATTACAAGTCAGTATCGGGAAGATAAGTATGAAAAGCCACATGTCTA
>NW_004524612.1:1032286-1045202 GCF_000260255.1 Octodon degus | reverse complement strand
TATTTATTGAGTACAGGGTCTCACTATGTAGCTCAGACTTGTAGTGATGTACCTGTCTCAGCCTCCCCAGCGCTGGGATTGCAGGCGTGCATCACCGTGCCCAGTGGGCTTTGGGGGCTGGCATTTTGCCTGGGCCGGCACGGCAGGTGGTACCTGGGTCCTTGTGTTTGACAGGCAGGTGCTTAGGCTGCTGAGCTCTCTCCCCAGTCCTAAATGTTTAATTTAGCTAAGAAAAAATTATATTAAGAATTAGAAATTCTGTTTGATTATAATTGTCAAAATATTGAATGCCAAATCTGAAACATAACTAAAATTGAAAGGAAATTCCTATACAGAAGTGTTTACGTTAGGAGATGAAAAAGCTGAAAATAAATGTGCTATCTATTTAAAGAGAATAGAAAAAGAAGAGTAAAAATGAGAACATATTTAAATAGGAAAACATTAAAATCTGAAACTGATGACATGAAAATAAAATGGAAGTGAGTATTAAAATGTTACTATCTTGGGCCGGGGAGATGGCTCAGTGGAATAAGTGCTTCCCTGGCAAGCGCAAGGGCCTGAGTTCAATCCCTGGTTCTGCAAAAATAATAATAATAATACAAGAAAAATAAAAATAACAGAGAAAATATAATCAAATAATTTTGAGAGAAGAAATTATTATAACTCTACATAGTTTATATATTGAGAATAAAAGGATATTATCTAATTGCAACTTAAAAGCAAATTCCTACAAAATATTATCAAATTCTTATACAAAACATATTTTTAAATCTTGATATTTCTACCACCAGCACAGTGATAGAATTATTAGCTAAAGGGATAGAATTTTTTCTAACAAAGAAAACTCAGACTCAAATGGCTTTATTGATATCTATACAACATTGAAGGAAGATATAAAGAATGATTTTCTGCATAAAATTCTTTAAAAGTCTGCAGAGATAGCTCAGGGGTCTAATCCAAGGCCCCCAATTTAATGCCCTGTACCAGGCATGGTGATGCATACCTGTAATCCCAGTGCTGGGGAAGGTTGAGACAGGAGGATCGCCATGAGTCTGAGCTTCATAGCAGGATCCTCTATTAAATATATCAATTAATTAATTTTTAAAATCTCTTTAAAAAAAGAAATAAAGAAGATATATTCTTATTTGCATGTGTAACATTACTTACTTTTCTCTCATTGCTGAAACAAAATGCTTGACATACAAAGTCCAAGGAGGAAACCCTTGTTTAGCTCACAGTTTGTAGAGGTATCAGTCCATATCAGGTGGCTCCAAAGTCGGGTGGCACGTGGCAGAGGGCAACTGTTGATGAAGTAGAAGACAGCAAAAGCAACAGCAGCAAAAGGGGGGAGCGAGCTTTTTTCCACCTTTATGTTGTATGCCGGGTACCTGCGCTAGGGTGATTGCAGCACCCCACCCCCCAATCTGAGCACTAGACTAGGAACCAGTCACAAACTCCTGATTCTGCCATCTCTGAAACACCCACCCACCCATGACTGCGTGAGATATGGGGAGACATCAGACCCAAGCCATAACAGCATGGCGAGAAAATCTTGATGCCACTTACGATAAACAAAGTATAGTAACAGAAAACACATCCCAGACTCACATGTTAATACAGATGTGCCAATTCTACCTCAATAACCAAATCAAATATATATATGCATATGTTTATAGGTTTATCATGTATGTACCTATGTAATATGTGTACATATAATAATTGGATAAGTATGTCAGATAAAGAAAAAGTTCTGCTACTATTTTAGCAAAAAAAAAAAAAGCTCTGAGCAAACAAGGAAAAGATATATATTTTTTTAAATTCTGGATAACAATCACCATTGTTACTGGGTAAGAGATCGAGTTTTTCTATTGAGATAGTTAAAGAACAAGAACATCCATTACCACCATTTCATTTTCAATATTTTGTTGCTAATCATCAGCACATGCAGGCAAGAAAATGAAGTTAAACATTCAAGAACTGAAAAGGCAGACAAAATTTCCTTTGCCTTATTTCATTTGCTTGATTGATTACAAAATTTAAAATTGCTACAAAATGAATTCAACAAGTCTTAAAATCCATTCTCGGGTGTATAATCTGTTTTAGAATTAACAAGCTACTAAATAGCGTATGACTTCTTCAGTATTTTTGAGCATTATTTACACGCACTCGCGGGCTGCGGTGCAGTGCCGCTGAAGTTCAAAGAACGTTCGCTGTTGCTGATGACACCTGAATGCTATTATGAGCTATCGTGGATGGGGAGCTGGGTGTTGCCTCGCAATGGGCACAAAAAATACCTTTTGGGTAAAATACTTGGCTCACATAAATACTTTTACATGCAAACAGTTACAGATGCCTTGAAATGCGTGATTAGATCCAGAGAGCTTTATAGTTATATTTAATAATTAGAAGTCTGTGATTTAACGTGGTTATACATGCCAGTCAATTTCTACTTAGGTTGTTTTACAAGCCCTTGAAAACATGAAGATCATTCTTAAGAAATTACTGAAAATCTGATTTTAAAGGATGATAAATTTTGTGAGAAAGGTTAAAAATACTTGCTTTTAAAAAGAGAAATTTACACTTCTAAAAAATGTTGGGACAAGATTAATTAAAGTAAATGACTTCATAACAGCAAGATGAGGGAAAGTTTGCCTTACCCAATTGAAATACCTATACCATTGTCTTTTAAAAATTAATTCACTTTTCTCATACGAATGCTTATCAGTAAAATTGTATTTTCTAAAATGTTGTAGTAGGAAGAGAAGAACAAAACTAACATCTTTTATTTTATTTTTCTTAATAGCAATTAAGATGACTAGTAGATAAATTGACTTCTTACAAATGGACAATGAGAAATGTTAACTGATTTTCATATCTTGTGTAATTTTTTATTCTAATATTTGAGTTTATTCTCTGTTTCTAACTTAAACTGGAAGCATAGCTTCTGATTTCTAGCCTGTTCTCCCTAGTTGATGATTTTCCTGAGGTGCTACCATGTCTGAAGAGTATTTTGAAACTCTAATGATTATATTTTTTAATTCTGAATTCTCTTTCTAAAGCAACTAATGCATTTTTATCTGTAAGCACATATTGTATTTCCAATCATCCTTTTTTAAAAAATCCATTTCTCCTTAGTCACCTCTGGATAGACACCATAGCATCTGCCCTCAGTGTTTCTGATAGCTTCAGGGTGGTACCACTTTGGAAGTGACCGATATGTATAAAAGTAAGCCAAGATTTAAGAACACAGTAGGGCTGACAAGATAACTTGGTGGACTAAGAGCCTGATTTGGCAATCACAGGGACCAGGGTTTGATCCCTGGTTCTGCATGCTGCGCAGACCCACCCCAGGAGTGCTGAGCCAGTGACTGACTCAAGGCATGGTAGTGCAGGCCTGTAATCCTGGCATTGGGGTGGCTGAAAACAGGCTAGTAAACGGAGACTCACTACGAGTCTGAGCTGTGTAGGGAGACCATGTACCAAATACATAAATAAATAAAAAAAAAGAAGAACAGATTTTGTTCAAAGGCTATTTGAAGAATTTTTATATATGTATTATTGTTTCTAATTATTAATATGTTCTCTATATTGTTTTTGTCTCATTTGTCTATCACAAATCAGCATAGAAATTACTAGCATAGAAAGTTATGCCAGTAATTATCACTATTTTGACCTACTTGTTAATTGCTCCTTACAGCTTTTCATTTTTCTTTTATATATTTTATCATGTATCATTCTATAATTATATGTATTTTCTTTTTCTTTAAACTATTACAAAATGAATGTCTTTATCACTACTTATGGTTTAAACCTCTATTTTGTTTACTTTTGATGAAATTATCCTTTGTTTTCATTAGTATTTTTACCTCCTATATTTTTGTTGTTTTAGCCAATCAGTTTGCAACCTTTTGTTGTTTTTGGGCATGCCCTTTTTACACAGCATAAGGTTCTGTTTAATTTTGTTTGTTGTGTGTTATGATGAGTTTTATCTTTATTTAAAATGTTAATTATATTTGCATTTGTGTAATTTTTTAATGGTGTACCATGTGGTGCTGTGGATTGAATCGTGGTCCCTGCACCTGCCTAAGCTTGCTTAAGCAAGCGTTTAGACTGCTGAGCTATCTCATCAGCCCCTCTCTGCCTTCTTATATAGTGTATTAAATTACATTTTGTTTTCTCTCAGTTTACTTATTTCCTGGGGTTTTGAAAGTTTTAAGTGCATATTTTGGTATTCTATTTCCCCCAGTCTACCTTTTAAGAAGACTTATATTAATTACTATCTTTTCCGTATTCCATAATGGCAAAAGGGTCTTATCACATTTCGTTCAGATTATATTCATTTGATATAACCTTGTGTTATATTTTTCTTCATGTCTGTGTTTTCTCCTGTGAGACATTTTTACTGACTTTTGTATTTAATATTTCTGTCAAAATATTCAAATATTTTCCAGAATGTTTTGTTATGATAGAAGATCATGGAACATAAGATTTATCACGGTGGTTATTTTAAGTGCAAAGCACAATATGGAAACCATACTCATTCAACAAAAATTCTCTTTCCTACCTCTTCTCAGCACCTGGCAGCAACTGCTATTTCTATAAACTTGTCTCCTTTAGATAACTCATGTAATTGGAACCTTACAATAATTTTCCATTTGTGACTATTTAATCTCACTTTGTGTATTTTCTCCAAGTAGTATCCGTGTCGTAGCCTGTGACAGCGTTCCCTTCCTTTAAAAGGCTGATTAATTCTCTGCTATACATACATACTGTTCTTATTTTATCTTTCATCTGTAGGTGGACATTCAGGTCACTTTATTTCTTGTTTTCTTTAGTTATAGAGAAAATATTTACTTTTCCAAAACTTTAAAAGAGTAAGTTAAACAAATAAGCAGGACTAGTGGTGCTTGAATAAAAGCTAATATAGTAAAACACTAAATTGTTTAAAACTGAAAGCCTTGTTGTAGGGCTAACATGGGCAGAATGATCGACCTATCACATAAAAGTAATCTGGAAGTATAAAAACAACAGCATTATACTTTTTCATGGTTTTTAAAAAACTATTGTAGTTTTAATATTTCAGTAGATTTTCATTTTGTATGCATATCAAAATTTTCTAGGTTGATTCTTAAAAAAATGAAAGTGTTGGTGTAAGCGAGGCAAACTTAACAAGAGTGATAGTGAGGAAGAGTGGTCTGCATACTAGGGTCGGAGACAGTCATGAAGCTCCAGTGACTCAAATTCTGTGACAATGTCAAGAGGTGCTGCTGGATCAGTGGACCAAGTAAAAGCCTGAATTATGCCTATTGACATAAAATGCCTCCTTCTATACTCACTTATAAAGGTCACTTTCAGATAAACTAGAAAGCATAAATTTATTTCAATAAATGACATTGAGATTATTTATAGAGATTTGTATACAGTGTAATCTTCTGCCTACATTATACTTTTTGTGAAGAAAACACATATGACCTTTAAAAATTCTGTGCAAGATGATCTAAGTATCTCCACTGAAAAGACAAAATATAAAATAACAATTTATCTGGAGTATTTACATAAAGCTTATTTCTTTATTGAAAAAATTCAAAGGGCCGGCCAGATAGCTCAGTAGACTAAAGCACCTGCATAGGTAGTAGACACAGGGGACTGGGGTTCGATCCCTTGCTCCCAGGGCACGCTGAGAATGTGATAGAGACGGGGCGTGGTGGCGCCTGCCTGTAATCCCAGCACGGGAGGGTGAAAAACAGGAATCATCACTCTGAGTCAGATTTGTGTAGTGAGAACCTGTAGATCCTGTATGAAATACATAAAAAAAGAAAAAATTAAAAAAAAAAGAGCCTTAGAGTACTTAAAGAGCACATTGGTATTATGCATGCCTAAAGACCTGTTTAAAACCAGTCAGTAGGGCTGGCCAAATAACTCAGCAGATTAAAGCTCCTGAAAGCAGATGCAGGGGCCAGTGTTTTGTTTCCCGGGCCTGCCATGCTGGCCCTGCCCCCAGGGAATGCTGAGACAGCAATTGAGACTAGGCGTGGTTGCGCACACCTGTGATCCCAACTCTTGGGAGGCTGTAAACAGGCAGATCACTATGAGTCTGATCTAGTAGTGAGACCCTGAACACCCTGTAGATCCTTCCCTAAAATACACACACACACAGACACACACACAAAAATGAAATTGAACATCACTGTTGAAAGTGATTTTAAGAAGCAGAAAACCTATTGAGGTATCAGTGTAAATTAGATATTCATTTAATTTATACAATATTTACTCTCACTTTATCAAGGAAAAGCTTTTGATCCAAGAAGGAATTGACGTAGTTCACCAATCACACTGGCATAGATGAAATATAATGCTAATGTCAAGTAATCCCTAGGGTCCAAATTCTAGGAAATAGAAATTAAAATAAACTTTCTAAAGGACAATTGGTAATCTGCACCATATTTATGAAAAAATGGACCTTCACTCTCACCAAAACATTGCCATGGAACTATTATCCAGGTATGTACCAAGACACTTATTTATAGTAAAGAAAGCTTAAAAACAGTTGCTGAAAACTGAAAGAAAACTCTAATTTGTGAAAAGATTTACAACATATTTTAAAATTAAAAAAACAAGTTTAAAGTCTGAGACATGAAAAATTTAAGTATTAAATTGAAAATACTAGAGACAAAATTATGAATGGGTACATATCAGAATGATCTATATTCTACCTGGAATGTTTTGCAAATATGTTGTATTTCTTCTTTATCTTTATTTTCTACTATAAGCGTATATTATTTTTGTGCAGAGGAAAATATTTTTTTTCCAAAACAATGAGGCCACTGTTATACAGCCATATGCATGTATTTAAGCTACAGGCCTCTATATGATATATTTGAGGTCATATATATTTTGTGATAATCAAATATAAGGCTGACTACTCCCGGGTATGTTTTGCTAGGACTGCTCCTGCCAGGGTCAGGAGAGGGTCCTCTGCAGAGTCTGTTCTTTGTGTAGTGTAGTTGAGGCTGGTCATAGTCAAGACTGCATGGCTAGGAATGTCTCTGTGCTGAGATAACAGGAAACACTAGGGATTTCAGTCCCTTTGAATTGATTGACCTTTGTACAAGAGCAGGTTGCTTGTCTGGAGCATAATTAATACAGGATCATTTTTCTATACTTAAAGCGATCATTTGCCTGTTTTCTTTTTGCACTCTGTTTAAAAAAAACAAATCATTCCCCTGTGCTTTGCACTGTGCGGTCAGTTCACAATCTATTGTTTATATTGCCAGAAGCACTGGACCAACTCAGCAGTTTCTGTATAGATACATTCTATATCTTGCTCAAATAGTCGTGCCTTCTGTCATGCAAAATAATTCCTGGCGATCAAGAATCTTGCAAAGTCATAACCCTGTGATACAGTTGCTAAAGTCCTGAACACAACTAAGAAAAAGGAGCTGCAGGGCTGGGAGATAGCTCAGTTGTCTAAGCGCCAGCCTAGCAAGCTCAAGGAGCTGGGTTCTATCCCAGGCACTGTATGCGGTGCCCACTCTGACACCCCAGGTGCACTGGGCTGGCCCCTGGAACCAAGCATAGTGGTGCACACCTGTAATCCCAGCGCCTGGAAGGCCGAGACAGGAAGATCACTGTGAGTTTGAGCTGCACAGTGAGACCCTGTACCAAATAAATAAATAAATAATAAATAAATAAATAAATAAAAATTTTTTAAAAAAGGAACTGCAGCTTGTCATGGGCTTTTAAGAAAGCTCAGATCTTGTTGGAGGATGCCGGCAAAACTGAAGTGATGGTAGGATTCATAGAATGTGGTACATGTGAGGACTTAAAGGCACAGAGCAGGAGGAGTGGACTCTATGTAGGCCCAGGCATACCTCGAGAAATGGATGCGGATGGCTGTCACTTGGGCAGTGCGCACCAGCAAGAAGTTAAGGATGAGGGGATTGAAAGCTGTGGATTTGACGCAGTGAAAAGGGAAGGAGCAAACATGAGTTTGGCTCTAGAATCTGATGCCCAAATTGTGTTTAGATAAAGTATTTTTGAAATTAGTGTAGCCATAAAGCGTAGTATGCTTCAGAGAAGAGTAAGCGCGAAAACCAGAACACATCTTACGGAGCTCTTCCATTCTCCGGAGGAGAGGCGTGGGCAGCACCTGCAGAGGAGATGCTTCAAGGTGAGGGAGAGGCTCCAGGGACCTGGCGGCAGGGCGCTGGGGAGATGGGCAATTAGCGAGACACTCAGTGCCCTGGGGGCTAAGACGAGGGGTAAGGAAGTGTTCTGAGGAGCAGCCCTGAAGAAAAGCCAAAATGTCAACCATTGTTGAATTCCTCTCATTTCATTTAAGCAAATTCTGTATCATTTCTAATTTTTTAATTATTTTTATTCTAAAAATATTGATACAAAAGAAGCTTAAAGTTTCAAGATTACCTGAGTGTTCTTCTATGCATTATCCAATTAAATCTTTGTGGTTTTAAAAAGGTAAGAACGATCTGATTACAGTCAGGAGACTCACTCAACTTCAGATATTTCAAGTAAGTTCGCAGCTGAAAATCTAGAATGTGAACCCAGGTCTTCTGACTCCCAATCAAGAGCAGCTTCCAATTGTAAGAAAAGATATAATTTTGGGTTGGGGAGATAGCTCGGTGGTCTAAGTGCCTGCCTGGCAAGCTCAAGGACCCGGGTTCAGTCTCAGTACTGCATGCCGTGCTGGCCCCATGTCAAGCCGGCCACCAAAGCCAGGTATGGCAGCACAGGCCTGTAATCCCAGCGCTGGGGAGACTGAGACAGAAGGATCACAACCAGTTTGATTGTGTAGCAAGACACTGTACCAAATAAATAAATAAAATATTAATATATATATGATATAATTTTCCCCTTTATATAATGCAATTTTAAGACTGATCAAAACCTCAATGATCAATTATTATAGTGTTTTGCAAAGTTTTACTGGAAATGGCATGAAGTAAATATATTACTTTTATAGGCTCTATAATTGTTGCAATAATCACATCTAAAATTGTGGAACAAAAAATAAATAAAATAAATTTGTAGTGTGAAAGGAGACTATAGACAAGGATAGTTATTTTCAATTTATAATAAAACTTCATCTACAACAACAGGCTGCAGGTAGAATTTGCCTACAGTCTGCAGTTTACTGAGCCTGTCTGTTCTCTTTGAGCCTTATTTCTGAGAAAACAACTGCTTTCTATCTAGAGAGCTTATTAGATTTATGGAGGCTTCTCTGGCTGGAGCCCAACAATCAATTGTATCCTGCTGTTTTATTCTAATGTCTCTCGCTAAAGAGGCATTTAATAATATTAGTCTAATTGGCAAGGTTTTTATCTTTCCTATCCTCAGCCCTCTAAGGTGTGAGTGGTGCTCCATTTGGCCTTTTATATGGTGTCTATGGAATTTGTTTAGGTAGCCAATAGTGCCTTAATTGTGCTGACAGAGTTCATTGATTAGGCTTTTCTCCAGAGACCTGGAGGCCTCCCGTCCCTTGACCTGCTCATCTGCCTTTCTTCAGGATTGCTCGTTGTGCAGCACTGTCAAACAAAATCTTTAACAAGCAGATTTGACAGCAATTGCTATCACTCCAGTTTGCAAGTAAGACTCCCAGTGGGTCACTGGAGACTGGAGGCTGGTGCTTGCGTTTCCCTCCACCTCGTATTTCAAAAGAAATATGATTAATTTTAACTTGATATTATGTATACTATCAGAAATAAAACATTCATATAATTATATTAGGTAGAATTCATTTTATTATTCCTCAAAAGAGGCAGTGTGGTTACATAAATTGCCTAATTTGAAATGACTAAATATTTTCCAAGTGCTTTTGATTTGTAATTCAAGTAAGGATGCTGCTAGCAACCTTAGGCAAAGGCCAGAAATTTACTTCTATAGTCAAAGCCCTAAGATTTGATTTTTAGAAAACCTATCTTTATTACATTTTCTACTTCTAAAGAACTCTGTGTTTTATATTAGTGTCAGACCGGTTTCATTCCTCCACGGTACTTGGAGTTTAAACTAGAAGATTAAAAACAAGATAGGAAACTTCTGCTCAGCGTTATCCCCCTTCCAACTGTGTGTGTATGTGTGTGTGTGTGTGTGTCTCTGTGTGTGTGTGTGTGTGTGTGTATTCTTTTCAAAGACTTCTCACATTAACTGTTAGCAAACTAACCACATTGTTTTCAGTTTTGGGTAAAATTTGATGACATACATAAATCCAATTTGGCGATTATTTTTTTCCTCATTCAGGAGGAAATTGAAACTATTTGCGCACCATTACTACACTCCCTTCTAAGTCCAGAGAGAAGCCACAGAATGTGTCCTGGCATCTCTTTTTTTCTGGGGCGGTGTGGCGGGTTTTTTGTGTCTGCTGTGATGCACGAGTTCTTGCATAATCCTTGCGAACTGAGACCACGGTGGCTGTTAAAGGGAGAGCAGAAATGTACAGTGAGAAATACATCATGCCTGCTGGTAGTTCTCATTTGTAATAAACATAAACACCAAGTTAAAGTGAAAGGGTCAGAAACTGTACCCTAAGAACAAACCCATGTTACACTGGAGGAAAAAAATCTTTTGAAAACTTGATAAAAATAATACAGAATCAAAATCAATGTGATAATCAAATGCTGGGGATTGCAGATGAGAAAGAAAAGAATAATTAGGGCTTTGCACTTTGACATTTGGAAACAATTTGTAAATTTTTTTTTTTTTTTTTTTTTGGTATTTTAAAAAGGGTCTATAGAGTGTTCAGGGTCACACTACTAGATCAGACTCATAGTGATTCCCCTGTTTACAGCCTCTCAAGAACTGGGATTACAGGCGCGCGCCACCATGCCCAGTCTCATCTCAGCACGCCCTAGGGGTGGAGCTGGCATGGTAGGCCTGGGGATCGAACCCTCAGCCTCTGTGCCTGCTTGCAGACACTTTAATCCGCTGAGCTACTTGGCTGGCCCTAATTTGTAAATAATTTAAAAATACATGGAATGATGAAGTTGAGTGAGGGGAAGGAAGAAGAAGGAAAAAGAGAAGCTATACATGAAAATTAAAAATAAATAAATGAGTTATGAATACCATAATCTGCTGCATGATGCTGTATTATATTAAAAGTAGCTCTCTTATTTCTTATTCTTAGTATTCATTTCACGGCATACAGAAATGTGCATGTTAATACATAGGGACAATGGAAACCTATTTTAGGGTATAATATTAATGATTACTATGGTGCCTATGGGTGGCATGACATTAGAAATATTGATACTAATTTTTATTTGCATACAGGAAGGAATAGGCCAGTTTAGAGTACCTTATAATAGTTACTACTTATCTTTCTGGTAAATGTCATGCTTAGGGAAGGCTGAAGCGTACATTTCCAGTAGAGAGTTTGCAATATTATTTTGGAATACGGATTCAGAATTACTTTCTCTTTATTCTTTTAGAGTTCTCTTACGTTCAGCTCTTGTGTTGCTACAAAGAGGCTCTATGAGTACTGTTGCAAACTATAACTTTATAATAGTAGCCTTTCAAATATTCAATTTTATAACTGTGGCCAAAATCCCTTTCAGTTTGTAGAGTAAAAAACAGGTTTGCTATGAACCTTAAGTTTCTTAGGTATTTTAAAGGAAATAGAGTTAGAATGAGTTTTTGAATATATAAAACATTTTATAAATGGATTTTACCTCCTAAAAGTGCATATCTCCTGTTAGTTTGTTAGTACTGTTTTTGTAATCTAGTAAAAGTAGAGTTAATTATTGGAACAATAAACTCCTTTTTATAAAGCAATGAAGAATTTATCTTTCCTAGACTTTTCTTGAATTATCTTTGCAAAAGAACAGCATGATTCCAAAAACAAAGCACAGAATAAAGGGTCACATACAGGATCTTCTAACTTGAAAGGACTTTGAATATATATTCTTGGATCTAGAGGCGAATAGTGACATCTGCCTTTGATTATAGTTGTAAGGATAAATGCAAATGGCGCTGTATTTAAATATTTCAACACACACAATGAAATTATGTCCTGGAATATGGCACATGGCAGTTATTTTAACATAATTATAGATGTCTGACGGGTTATCTTTGAAATAAATTATTAAAAAGAAGATATTTGTGGAAAAATTGAAATTATTCATGATTCAGTCATGTTTATCTCCGGAAAATTCCATCTAAATTATTTAAATGAACATTTTTGTTTGTTTTACGATTGTTCAAATTAACTCTATCCAGGAATTGTGGGGAAACGCATCTGTTAGTTGTTTAAGAATAATATCAAGGTCACCCAAATATTTGGAAAAGAAAGAGCTGTGAATCCATTGTCACTGGAGTCTCGAGTCCCTTTCTCCTGGGAGTCAGGGGACATGTGTCCCTACAGCATTGTTCATGGTGTGTACTCTTCTCTCCACACTGCAGATTGTCTTCAACTTCACCACGCTGGATCTCTACAAGAGTAGCTTGTGCTGGTACGACTACATTGAAGTGCGAGATGGGCACTGGAGGAAGTCGCCTCTCCTCGGTGAGAAATGACCCTCTTCCTGTGTGGTTTTGCAGACTTTCTGTCCTGTTTAGAGCTCATCCATTCTGTTAAGAGTCACATTAGAGTTCCAGTGTGTGCCGTCTCATGATCTTTATTTTCTTTTTGTATTTTGCTCAACCATACCTACAAAAATGCAAGACAAATGAGGAGCGGTTCTGGGACCTAAACATAGCAGTTCAGAAGAGCATTGTTGTGCATTAGAGTTATCATGGCAAATCACAATGTTCCTGTATTTTCAACTTAAGAATTATAGTTTCAATTAAAAATGGATAAATTATGTTTGTATGTGAGTCTATGTTGTGCATGCATGTGTTTGCTTTGTTTTGTCTTTGCTAAGGCAGCACAGTGTGAGCCATCAGGGAGAAGTTCAGTAGCTGGCTT
>NW_004524612.1:1024213-1032176 GCF_000260255.1 Octodon degus | reverse complement strand
TGTGTGTGTGTGTGTGTGTGTATGGCAGAAATGAGGCCTTTGTGGTCTGTACCATCAATTGTAGGTTGGACTTGGAGCTCACGCACGTTTGCTGCCAACACTGAGCCCCAGATCCTGGTTTACCTTTGCCCTCTGTTTTGTTCTCTTCCTCTGCTTTACATTGTGGGACAGCTGTTGTGAGCTTTTAACCTCTCCTCTATATTGGCATATTTTTTCTTTGTGATTGTAACTTTTCCTTTATTTTTAGAAATAGCTTTGCTCAGTGGTATTTATGTGCTAGATAGATCTTTCGTCTCAATGTCTAAAACCTGCTGATTGAACAATATTGTACTAAAAGTGACAGCAGCTTTAGGAAGTCCAAGGGGTCTGGAGAAATATTTAAAAGCAAGGAAAAATAATGAGCTAATGTGATAAGTCAGGTTAGGAAAACACTATTTTCTGCATTTAATTTTTGAGGAAAGTGTTGGCTTATACATTTAGTTTCTAAGCCCAAATGAAGCAATTGTTATATATATGCCAGCATTTGAAAGAAAACATTTCGTTGAACTGAATTTGGAAAACCAAATCTGAAGATCAAGTTGGGAAACACTTCCATCTAAAGAACCAACTGTTTTACATGTTCAGCATTCTTGTATCATGTGCCATACTGTGTTCACTTGAAAAACAGTGCAGCACTATATCTCTGATGTACGTAGCCCTCAGACTCACCGGAAAATGTTAGAATTGCAGCACTCTGTGTCCACTCCTCAGAATTAGAAGTGAATGCCGACACATTTCTTGGTGATTCACATACACTGCTTGGTGCTCTCTGCCTCTGCTTTACTTTGTTCAATAATCAGTTGCTTTTTCATCTGTTAGCTGTGGATATGTATTCCCATTATTCAAGTTGGCTCCCATGTTCACATATTTCAACTATGTTTGATATCATCTTTCAACAGCACACAGAAATAAGTAACCATATAATTTATTTATAGGATCATTTTACATGCTTTGTCGTATTTATCCATTTGTCATTGTACAAAAGCTTACAAACCCAAGAAAGACATACAATAAGCCAACAATTTCTGTGCACAGGTGAGGAAGGAAAGAAAGATAGATGTTATTGTATCATTTCCATTTTTTGTTATACATACCCACAGACACACAATTAGAAAAGAATCAGAACTTAGACTCAAGTTTTCTGATCCTGTCGGGTACTATGCTTGTCGTGCTAGGAGGAGATGGAGTATGTGCAGTACTATAACATCCTGGGAGGAAAATATAGGTTTTTCCCGAGTAGTTATAACAGAACCTGGCTGGAGAAGGAATTCCTCTTGGAGCAGGAAACACATTTTGTTTAGCACTTGGATGGAACCCAGGGCCTCCCACACTGAGCTACGGCCTCAGCCATTCTTTTTGAGTCAAGTTCTTGCTCATCACTCAGCGGCTCTGGCAGAACTCAAACTTGCCATCCTCCTGCCTCAGCTTCTGAGGGCTGCGATGGCAGGCTTGGGCCAGCACACCTAATTTGGAAACACAGTCTTAACACAGCTACTCCCCTACTCATGACCAGATGGTGAACTTGAGTCACCTCTCAGGGTGACTGATGATTCCTATTTCTGTCTGCTTCCCTCAATGAATCATGTGATGTTGTGTAAACATCTTTTATAGTCTTACTCTTTTTTCTTTTTCTTCTTTTTTTTCATACCAGGGAATTGAACTCAGGACCTTGTGCTTGCCACGCAGATGCTTATGCTGCAGAGCTATCTCCCCAGCCCTATGGGCTAACCATTAATGCTAATGATACTTGATACTTTGTAAACAGAGATGAAAAAATTGTTTTGTTTACCTTTACTAATTTGATATTAAGGTAGAGTTATTCCTCTGATTACTACCGATAGAAATATGTCTCAAATATGTTTTTTCATATTTGTTATTTGTAGTTGGCATAGAAAGCAAATAGAGCCTAGAGTTATATTTAGAAATCTCTATTCTTTTATTTCTTATAGGTAGATTCTGTGGGGACAAAGTTCCTGAAGTTCTTACCTCTACTGACAGCAGGATGTGGATTGAGTTTCGTAGCAGCAGCAATTGGGTAGGAAAAGGGTTTGCCGCTGTATACGAAGGCAAGTTTGCATTATATTTAAGAGACTGATCTTTCTTAGATCTCTGGGCAGAAGGGTCTGTTCTCTCAGTTTTATTAGAATGATATTTTAACCATGTTTTTAAATTGCAAAAGTGCATTTTAATGTTCAAATGATGATTTTAAGAGTAACTTAAATTAATTGCAAGATCAGCCTGTTTTCTGTCTATGATAACAACAACTAAATCTGCTCAGAGATAGGGGATAAATGGCAAAAGGTCCGAGCTGTACTTCATCATACCATTCAAATGTTCTGAAAAATGCCGTGCACTTCTTTTGTACTGATTTTGTATTTACTTGGTCCTTGCACTGTTAAAATACTCTGCTATGGGAAACTGCACAGAAAGCAATTGTCCACATTTCTGAATCCTGCTTTGTCTAAATAGGAGAGTCAGCATTTGAGCAAGAATTTATTTCGTGCGTTGTTCCATATTGCTCTAAAACAATAAACTAGGCATTGTGCTTCCTGGCTTTAAAAGCATCCCTCTTCTTGCCAGGTTGTGGGTGGAGGAGACCCTTCCTAGTACAGGAGGTTTGGTTTCCAACAAGGAAGGTTTCTTTCCTTAAGCCTTGAAAGGAATGGAAGCATTTCACTTTAAAGAATAACTCCAATACAGTCCAGTAGTCCATAATATATTGGGATATTTTGCTGAACTCATGCACCTACAATATTTAAATGACAATGGAATACCCTTCTCTGACAAAACTAAACAAGAAAAAGGGATACATATGAACAGCCATTTGGTTATTTTGTATCTGTATATTCAAAATAGTGAGGATAGATATACAGCTACTTTCTCTTAATTCAATGAATAGAAAGATTTATATTAGTAGTGTTTGGGTAGTAGTAGGATATCATGTCTGCATCTTGTACAATGAATAACCACTGAGAGAGCAATATGCAATGTATTAATTATTGAAACTGTCCTACTAATCGGATTTGAAACTGTGTCATTACTATTTGTTTCTCAATAAAACTATTAAAATAAAGAAGAAGAATGGCATAGCCATGGAGATCACGTGAATGTAGCTGGGGTTTGGTGAGCACAGCCCCAGACCTCAGGCCCAGGACCTCTTTGTTCTAGTGAGGTTTCTATGCTGATGAGCTGTTTTTCCAGTTTCTTCAGTAGGAAGAAATTCAGGGCATCAACGAACTAACATAGAATAAATTTATAAAACCCCTAAAAGCTTTTTTTAAAAAAAAGCCTCTTATTGATTGTTAAGATGTAACATCAGAGTGATTAAAGTTTACACAATCCTTGGCTGACCACTTCGCAGCACTTGTAGCCTAGTGACTGAGGCTCTAAAATCTTTACAGCAGCACACGCAGCCAACTGTGGTATTTTATAACCCTATCCTCGTGTTATTAGTTACAGAAACTGAACTTACCGTGAGAGAAAATGGAACAGAAATGGCATATCTAGGCTTATTTTGTTTATTTTGGCTTTCTCAGCAATCTGTGGAGGTGAGATCCGTAAAAACGAAGGGCAGATTCAGTCTCCTAATTATCCTGATGACTATCGACCGATGAAGGAATGTGTGTGGAAAATAACGGTGTCGGAGGGCTACCACGTTGGGGTGACCTTTCAGGCTTTTGAGGTAAAGTCTTTTAGACAACCTTCATGGGGCATATTCTCCATAAGTGACAATGGCATTTAAGGGAATCCTCATTAAATCATCACAGAAACAGAGAATCAGCCTTTTAATCAGCAAAGAAGCAGAGAATTGCCTATAAAACGTAACATCAAGAGTGTAGGTTTTTTTTTCTTACTTTCTTCTTGTTGACGACATTTCAAGAAGATTAAAGTGCGTTTACATTAGCAGTGCTATTTGAATTAGGTTGTTTGAAGTCCTGAAATGAAATTTTTAATTTCTTTTTAAAGAAAAAACATTTCTGACAAATGTTTGGTTTTTCTTTCCACAAGACTACTTGGAGGGTCCATTAAAGAGAAAAAAAATTTTTTTCCTAATAGGATAAAAGATAGACTTTTTGTTGTTGTTAGGGGAAAAAAAAAACATGTTTTGCTGATATACAGATAACAGCATAAATCAAAAATAGAGATTCAGATGTTCTTAGGAGCTTTCAAATTCATCAAAAAGATTTGTTGAGGAAGTCAGTAGTATTAGTGAGCTATTAGATAAAGGGCTAGAACAGATCAAAGACCAATCGGAACGCTGGGTCAAAATATGAGCCCAAAACTGCTCAGCCCACGCTGGTTAATGCATCATTTGTGTGGGATAAGAGAACCCAAGGTAGGGATTACAAGCCAAGCAATGGGGAAACTTTTCAGGAACTCTTGAGTGGGTTTAATTCAGACTTGGTCTAGAAATTAAGAGACCAAAGTGAAGCAGGAAGGAGCAATGAAATAAGGGATGTTGGTTTGGTAGGTTAGAAATCCATACTCTCTACTAATTAGAAAGCAGTCTGTTTTCCTGTCAAGGCATGCCAAAGGCAGTAAAAGGCCTGATGTCTCTGCAAGCGGGGTGTGTACTTGAAACTGAACACAGTGATGCGGACCCTGTCTCTGGCTCCGCAGCAAGAACGCAAGGGGAATCCAGGCCCTTCCCGTAAACGCAGGGTAGCGCACGCTCTCCCCGACAAGCCTGTGTCCTTCATTTCTCCCACTTTGGTCTCTGCCTCCTTGTGTGCACTGGGCACGTTCCTACACATTTCTTTTTCAAATGCTCTGCTCATGACATTGTGCTTTCAGAAGGCTTGGTTTTGCGATTACGTGACTGATGTTTGAATTTTGTTATTGAATGGAAAATTAAGTCCACAACATTGGTCAGGTAGACCAGTCTATTGTTAACAGTAAAATAAAACTGGATAGAAGAATTATATCTGCAATTTAGACTAAAACTAGTTCATTACATAATTATCATGCCAGTGGTGATATTCCCAGCATTTGTGTTATTTCATGAATAGAGAGATTAACTGTCTTTCAGTATGTGTCACTGTATTGTGGAATTCTCTTATTATAGAAATTACATCAGAGAAGGCTTTTGTACCATATATCTTTAAAAATAAGGAATTTAAAATTTCTTGCTTAGCTGTTTTGCAGTCTTGTTTTAATTTACCCCTGTCTTTTCTTACCCACTAAACCTAGTTTTTAATTTGTTTCAGGGCTTGGTATCATGATTTATGCAATGAATATCCCTAATTCGCTTCTTTTTCCTCCTAAATTTCGAAGTCAGGCAAAAAAACCAGATTTCATTGTTTTTATCAAACTATTCAGTGTACACGAGGACTTTGCAGCAGTATCCAGGTCCCATCCTTCCCATCTCTCTTTGCTTGGAATTCCTGGGCAGGACCCCAGGTCCAACTCTTACCCTTTATTTCCTGTTCCTCATACATCTGCCCAAACAGTGCTTTGCTTTGATGATGTAAGTTACGTTGCTACATTACTTGCAGTCACCCAATGAATTTCCATCAAACCTAAATTAAAATCCAGACTCCATGATCAGAGGCCAAGGCCCTTCGTGATTTGGGCTTAGGTTCCTTCTTACTCCTTCGATATCAGCTCCCCTGATCTTTTTATGTTCCCCCAAATGCCCTGCTTTCTCTCATGTGAAAGTGTTTAACATGGAAATTTCTGTACCTTTTTGTCTTTGCTTTTACTCTTTACCCTCTTTATTAGATCTCTGCTTGTCTTCTCCTTTAAATATACTTGCCTGATAACTCCATTTAAAATATTTTCTTAACCATGATTATTTTTAAATGTATTGTGCTTCCAAGTAGAGTGTTGGAATATTTTGTAGGTTTGTTTGTTTACACGTGTTCATCTGTCTTTCACTAAAATATAGTCACCAAAGGGTAGGGCTATTTCCTATGCTGCTGGTCTGTGTCGCCAGGACCAGTGGTTGCATAATTAGTACGTGAAAACCAAAATGATGGGTAGACAGAGGTGAGTGGTGAGTAAGTGAAGTTGGATGGATGGAAATTAACTTATCTTTTCCTTATGAAGGACATGGAAATTTGCACACTGAGGGAACCATGCCTAGATACATGAATTAGACTTAAATTAAGGACTGCCTCGTATGCTAGCTGGCTAATTTTAGATTAGAGATACTAAATTCCAAGAAATTCAAAAGTACAAAGATTGTGTTTTCCCTAAAATAAGACTTAGTTGGAAAATAACCAGCCTCGAAAACTAGAGATCAAAAATGTCAGCCCCAATGAGCCCCTCCTTGCCTTACCTTTCACTGTCACTTTGCCCAGTGGTTACTGTCGAAGGCAGGTAGCCTGATTTTCTGGGAAAGTGGTTCAGTAGGATCCCAATCATCAACTGAAACTTCTAGATAAGGAAGCTGAGCTTGTCCCATTAATATTATGTGTTAAAGTGGTACACTACCTTCAGAGTCAAGGTATGGATGATTTTGATTTTGTTTGCAAATTTACCCAGTCCATAAAAATTCATGTAAGCCAAAAACCAATACTCATCATATTTTATTGGGTCGTGTGCAGACACATAGAGACTTCTGCATTACTAGCTATAAAGTGTATTATTGGGAGAATGCATGTTAGGTAAGCTTAATTCAGGAATGGGTTAGAGCATTGTTGACTGTATTCAGTAGTAATTAATTGAAAAAATATATATTAAAATATCTTTATATAGAAATACACACAAAACAAAAGCAATGTATTGATGAGGTGATAAGAAAAGTTTTGTGACAACAGTGTCACAGGAACCTAGCACTGAGTTTGCTTAGGAACACGAATATTTTAAAGTTCAGCATCCTCAGTAACTTCACAGAGTGCAAGCAAACACAGTTGCTGTGTTACCAAGAAGATGTACATATTTCCTTAATTGCTCTGGTAGTTGTTAAGGGATTTGTTTGACTTAGTATGTTTCCTGTTTTTATCAATTTATGATAGTTATATACTATGTTTAAATATACATTTATATATTTCGTGCTGAAAGTGTATAATTGAAGAAAAGGTTCTCACAAGTTCTTCGCATTTTTTAAATTTCATCTGACAAGTTATTTTCTCACCTGTCTTTTAACTTTTTTCAAAGCCTTTCTTATTTGTATATTTTTATTCTCCTAGTTACTCTATATTTGTAAAAATGAAAGGCTGCTTTTTATTTTTATAAATTTGTCCACTATTTTGCTGAAATCTATTGTGAAGAACTCAGTGTATTTTTATCTTCCTGTGAGTTTTGTCAGAGTTTTCCCTTTCCCAGTGGTACTTGCATATTAAAATAAGTAAAAAAAGCAAGCCTGAGCAGTTGCCTCTATTAATGAATTTCAAAGGTTTCCAGCAGGAAGGGACACTTTTTGGAGGGACCAGATAGTCATTTTGGAAAACTTGTGGCCAAAATGGTTGTACACGCCCCAGATTCAAATGTTAAAATCTTAAGGCAATGGTACAGAAAGGGAAGCACTTTGCAAGTGATTAGGGTGGGCTTCTCTGAAAAGGGCTCCTGAAAAAGGCCCAGGGAGTTGCTAGCATGGAGAGGCTCGGTGAAGAGGCTCCATGTCGGTTGAGGCACACCTCAAATACTTAGTCCCTGGTATTCTGTTTTGCTTTCTGCAGATGTGTGAGAAGTAAATTCTCTTGTTTATAGAACCCTAGCCCACGGTTCTTTCTCTCTGTCTGTCTGTCTGTCTCCATCTCTCTCTGTCTCTGTCTCTCTCTGTCTCTCTGTCTCTCTGTCTCTGTCTCTCTCTCTATCTCTCTCTCTGTCTCTCTCTCTGTCTCTCTGTCTCTCTCTCTGTCTCTCTCTCTGTCTCTCTCTCTGTCTCTCTCTCTGTCTCTCTCTCTGTCTCTCTCTCTCTCTCTCTCTCTCTCTCTCTCTCTCTCTCTCTCTCTGTGTGTTTTTATTTGTGATATTTGGT
>NW_004524612.1:1013155-1024113 GCF_000260255.1 Octodon degus | reverse complement strand
TGTGTTTTTATTTGTGATATTTGGTATGGAGTCTCGCTATGCAGCTCAGACTTGTGATTCTCCTGTTTTCAGCCTCCCCAGCGCTGCCATTATAGGCATATACCACCATGCGTAGACTTTGTCCCTGGCTCAGCATGCCCCGGGGCAGCTTGTGGGACCAGGGTTCCATCTGAACCCACCAAAGCAGGTGCTTTGTCTGCTGAGCTATCTCTCAGGCCCTTCTATGGTCCTTTCTAGTGGAATTCTGCACAGACCAGAGCAGAGAGCTTTGGCTTCTCTTCCTAGATATATTACGTTATTTTTCTTACACTTATGTAAGTGTGTGTATAAATATAGATCACCTCTGAAGTTCATATGGAAAGTGGCCCTCTCCCCAGCAGCCGTATTAGCTCCTAGGGATCCTCTTCTATTTTATTTGAAAACTTCACTTTGCTGAAATACAAGAGAGAAAAATGTTTGGAGGCTGGAAATGTTTACAGGAATAACTTCAAAGAGATGTCAGTAAAACAGAAAAGAAGTGAAATAAACACAGAGCTTACTTTTGTTTAAGTTGAAACCCCCACCTGCATTAATTCTAGTGGGATTAAGTCTGAGGTGCTGGTCCGTGTGGCTGCACATCATGATTTGATGCTTTCCTTATGCAAACCAGAGCTGTTTCATAGCATTAACCACCATGCATGCTTCAACGTTCTGAGCTGTGTACACCAGTTGTGTCCTACTACTTGCAGAAGTGCCTGACTAAATGCAATCCTTTGATTCCTCTAAATGTTTTTTATTACCTTATGATTAATAGTCTTTGTGAATGAGCAAAGCATCTGAGATAAGGAGCTCTGACTTAGTCAGTGCTTTTCTGTTTGCCTTGGACTAAGTTGGGGGTGTCTAGCTGATAGTGTTTATTGGCCAGAGAGTCTAAAGGAGAAGCTTCAGAAGCTCTTCATGAATCAGGGTTCAGGCTGTAACTGTAACTGGGTATCTAGTGCTTGTTAGTTCAAATCTGCTTGTCCCAGGTCAAACAATTGAAGTGCTCTACTGGAACCCAAGGAATGTCCTGGGCATTGCTGTCCTGGCATCTTGGAAGGGACAAGGGCCGCGGCCACTTCTCATAGAGCCATCCCCGTGTTTCTCTACTGGCGCGTGGTGCAGTCACAGTTTCTGCGGTGATGCCATCCAGGCATTTACTCCGGTCAGTCAGGACATGAGCACTAAGTACTGCCACGACACACTGACAATGTGGGGCATCTGGTCGTACTGGTAGTTTTCAGTAAAATTATTGTATTAATGAGTAAGTAAAAATATCTTTGTCCTGAAGGAGAACAAAAACCTGAAGTGGCAGAATTTAAACAAAGAACTTATATGAAAATAAACCTAGCAAGCTCTATGCTATTTCTTTTAACTCATCTATTTTCTCTCCCCCTTCTTTCAGATGTAATGCTATATTAATATTACCATGAATATAAAATGCTATTAAGTGCTTCTGCTAAAAGTTTTATTAAACTATTTAATATGAAGATAAAATTTAAAATACTAATTAAATATTAAGCCTTCACTTTTTCATTCAAAATTCTATTTGATTGTATTATTTGCTAGACTTTATTAAATATTTCTCATTAACATCAATTTTATTATCCTTATATGCATTGCTTTTAATAGAGTTTCTCTTAACGTTTTTCTTAAAAGCAAATCACAATTTTAATACTGTCCTAAATGTATAGACTACCATTTATTTTATCTATAAAACTTGTTGCACTTATATTTAATCATGTTAGTTTGATTACATTAATTATATTTTAATACTATACCATATCCATGATGGGAGCATCTTTTAATTACATGACATAAAATTTACCATACTAACTATTTTAAGTGTCTCCTATGGTAGCATTCAAGTACCTTTCACATTGTCGTACAACCAATCTGTAAGTTTATTTTTAATTTTACAAAGCTGAAATTCTATACCCACTAAAAATCCTATCCTTTTCTCTTCACCATCCTTGGCACACCTGGTTTTTGTCTCTACAGATTTGACTGTTCTAGGTATAGAGTCTCCCATCAGTGAACTCATGCAGCATTTATCTTTTTGTGACTGGTGTCTTCCTTCTCAAGTTTCACTGCATTTGTAACATGTATCAAAGTGTTGTTCCTTTTTAAAGCTGCATAGCATTTCATTGCTTGTATGTGCTTTCTTTGGTTTATCTGTTCATATACAAAAGGATGCTTGAGCTGCATCCTTCCTTTCGTTACTTTAAAGCATCTTCTCTGAACATGACTGTAGACACACACATCTACTTATAGATGCATTTATGAATGGGCTCACAGCTGGGATCTTGCCCTGTCCTCTGGGGCTGACCTCTGTCTTCTTAGAACACACTCGAAAGCACTCACCACAAAGCTCTGCACAGGTTGACAGTTTTAGAATGAGAGGCTAATCACTTCCAGTCAAAACTGATTTACTTTAGTGTTTTTTTTTAAATTTTACAATTAATTAACTAATTAATTAATTTGGTGCAGAGTCTCGCTATGAAGCTCTATGTCAGCCTCCCCAGTTCTGGGATTGCAAGTGTGTACCACCACGCCCGGTCTTGGTGGGCAGTACTGCCTCCCCTGCATGCCTGCAAGATATGTGGTACTGGGTACCGAACTCAGGACTTATGGCTTGCCAAGCAGGCACTTAGACCACTGAGCTATCTCCCCAACCCTAATTTACTTTAGTTCTTGCAGAACTAAAGTTCTTGCAGAAATTACTCACCTACTATGGTTCCTCATTACCCGTGTAGTAAGGTTGTAGGCCTCCTCTTAGGAATTCAATACAACACTAATTCCTTTAGCTGGTCTTGGTTCTTGTTACTCCTTCTTTGTGTATTTGGATCTAATATCAGTGTTGCTTGAATACCAGTTTTCTGAAAAATGATCAGAGCTTACCATCATTTCCACCATATTGCCTGTAAACACAGAGGTCTGTTTACATTACGGAAATCATCGCATTCACGTATAGTTTACACTCTGATTATCATGAGGTCTGTAATAAATCAACATCATTAATATCAGAACTTACTTGTTATAAGTGTAATTGTGCATGACATTGCATTCAGCTCCCCGCTTTCTGAACTTTATCCATGTGTTAATTCAAGAACAAACCCCATTTAAAAACTTTTTTCTTTGGCTTTCATAAATCATTGACCTTATTCTTTTTTTTTTTTTCATAGAGTGCAGGCTGTTGGCATCACATCAGTAGACTTGGTTCACTTTTGAACTTGCACCATATTTATTTCTGTGTATTTCATATATCAATGGATAAAATTATCTGTTATTGCTCTAACAATTTCTGCAGAAATGACATAAATCAAATTGCAAACTTTCATTTGTGCTCATTGTCCCTGTCTCCAAGGAGATGGGTTTGATAAAATGTAACTACGACTAATGGCAATGGCATAGATTGATTGCGTCAGCATTAAAGCAGGATGATACAGGAAACCTATAGAAATGTACCTTTTGGGTCATCAACAAGGTAGCCAGGACTAGTGTGAAAGGATAGTGCATTTAGACTATT
Source organism: Octodon degus (assembly GCF_000260255.1). NCBI lineage: Eukaryota > Metazoa > Chordata > Mammalia > Rodentia > Octodontidae > Octodon > Octodon degus. The sequence goes on along the minus strand of NW_004524612.1, from coordinate 1,020,566 downwards.
GCAGGCATTTATAATGTCCATATATATTATAAATCTGTTTGTATGAGACACAGTTCATAAACTAGAGCATCTATCACATATTTCTTAAAACAGTGAACTGTTATGCTCTGATATGGGCAGAGCAATATCAATTTTCTCTTTTTAATCTCTAAAGGTACTAATTTTTAATTTCAATAGTGCCAATAGTGTTCATCCTTGTTATTATTGCATTTTTAAAAAGTGTTGATATTCTTCAAACAGCAATTAAAATCCTTTGTATTACCCTTGTTAATTTTCATTCTAGTGTGGTTTTAACTATGAAGTAATGTGATTTTATTTTTTATAATGGGCCTTCCACTATGAGGAGTGCGTTTATTTTTTTTCAGTGTGTAGTCTGATTCTAGTCTCTTACCATTCCCCCCTAACATGATTCATGAACCAGGGATGGTTCATTCTGTGCTGCTTGAAGTAGCTGAATTTGTTGGCTTGCCAAGACTTTTGGCTATTTTCCCTACATTTTTTGTCAGTAGTTCAGTGTTGATTTCTATTTTAAGAAAAAAAATCTGGATTTATGAATCATACTGAATGAGTCCCTACCTGACAGTTTCACTTAAATCTGCAGGTTTGCTTTCCCCCACCCATCTCGTCGTGCTTCAAACTCTGTGTCACTTTATTTTTCTTTCATGAGACTTACTGCTTTCTAATATTTATGATTGACCTAATCATCTTATGTATTTCTTCCCTTCTCTGTCTACCCACAAAAAGCATGCAAGTTCCAGGAGCTCAAAGTTCTGCTTTATTTTCTGAATGATACCTTCCAGCAATGAGCAGTGTGTCTAGCGGAGAGTAACACTTAATGTTTGTTAAAACAATGAATCATTCAGTTCTGTGATTGTGGAAGAGGAAACAGCAAATGTAATTCTTTCACAACTAAATCTGTGCCTTGGAAAAACTTACTTTTCATGGTGTTCTTATGCTACTTTATTTGAAGAGTATCTTTCATAATGTAGCAATAAATCCACAGTCTTCAAGTATACATCAATTTCTCCCATTCAGGTTGTAATTCCATGCGATAAATATATTTTCTGTTGTTGGTTTATAAAGGGAGAATGACACTTATTAATGAGTTCTATATTGCACAATAGTTATACCAATTTTTATAATTTTAAAGCTGTAGATGCCCCACCTTTCCATTTTCAAATACTGCCTAAGCGGTTGACTCTATTGAAATTTCAAAGGTAATGTATTACTTGTGTGAAAAAAATTATTAGAAGAATTTTGTTCATAATTTGTCCTGTATAATTTTTGTAGATATTTTTTCTGCTGTTTTTAGACACCCAGGGCCAAAACATCAGTGCATGAATAGATCTCAACAGAGTGCATAAATTATTGATGATAGAGCTCAAGAGAAGTGTGTCAAGGTGAAAGAAGTTGTCCAGACCAAGGCCAGCTTATGATGAGGACAACAGAAACACCTCCCAATGTTGACTGTCTTTCTATACTCTTCTGTACTAATTATGTATAAAAATTATAGTCTAAGAAGAAATATCAGATTTCCTTTTCAAAATTAGATTTATAACCTAAAACAATGATATTGTGGTAAAAAATATTTGATTCCAGCTGCCTTGTGAGTAAAATGATGACCTTATTGATAAGCTATGACCAATTTTAGTTTCAGAGTAAGCTCTCTATCACTTTGAGGTTTATCTAGCCCAGATGTTTTATGACAGTTGTCTATATTGGGTATCTTTTTCAGCTTGCTTAAGGAATCATGATTTGTAGCTTAGTTTTCTTTTAAGAGCCAGTTAATTTTGTTGGTCCCAATTTACATGGCCGCACTATTCCATAGTTTTTTTTTTTTTTTTTTTAAATATGAAAGTTCTTTTTCATGTAGGATCCACTGGGTGTATGGTATGAGCATATACACTCCTGGGAAATGTTCTTATATACTTATTTAGTATAAGTAATTTCTATCTTACCAAGTCAGTACTCTAGCACAGAGAATTCATAGTCTACCTATAGAAATTGTTTTGTCTATTAATGGAATATATCATAATCTTACTGTTGTAGATTGAAAGGCATGACAACTGTGCTTATGACCACTTAGAAATTCGAGATGGGACCAGTGAAAATAGCCCCTTGATTGGGCGTTTCTGTGGTTATGATAAACCTGAAGATATAAGATCCACCTCCAATACCTTGTGGATGAAATTTGTTTCTGATGGAACTGTCAACAAAGCCGGGTTTGCTGCTAACTTTTTTAAAGGTATTTCACAGGGATTTACATATGCGTGACTTCCTTTCTCAGACAGGGATAAATGTGGCATTTAGTGTGAATTGGAGGGAAATAGGAGTGAAGTTGTATTAAAGTTGGAGTGAACACAGTTGTTAAAAATATTTTGATGAATTTTGATGGGATATGCTAGTAAAATATTAGTTTTTAACATTACAGCATAGGAGAGGAACTGTATTGAGATATTCTACCATTTGTATTTTTAAAAAATAGTGAAAATAGTAAAGTCTAGAAAGAAATCTAGAGATAAGAAAAAAGTGTTTGAAATTCATACGTGCAGCCAACAAAGAATGCATAACTGGAAGGGGGTTTGCTTATTTGGAGTTCATCAATTTGCTTCCAGGTGCTAGCATTTTAAAATAACCTCTTAAAGAATAATGATCCCTAACATTGAAAATAATTTATTAACCTTTTAGCAGAATATTCTGTTAGCTAAAATATCTTTTGGTGAGATTATTCTGGTAATTTTAAAGTGCCTGTGCTTTAATTTGTTCTCAAATCCCATAATTTGTGTGAATTACCAAGTAAAAATAAAAGCCATTTTAGTACAAATGGTCACATTAAGTGCACATTATGAAATGAATAGATGCTTGTTTTAAGTGTATCACCATCAAATAATATCTTCCTTTGGGAAGATAAAACAAAATTTACACTGATTCATATAGGAGACATGATAAATTTGAATATCTCAAAATTTGATGAGACACAAACTATTTTCATTATCTTAAGAATACAATGGATTTTCCCTCTTCATACTTAATTAATATGAATTGAAAGGCCAGAAACTTGATATTTCAATTATATTAATTCCTTTATATACTGACACATTTGTAATTATCTGTGCACCTTATTAATAGCAGAAGGAACATGCTGTCAAACTATTTTCATGTAATATTTATATGTTTGGTTAACAAAAATGTCTGGTATTCTCTTGATGTATAATTTCTCAAGAGTACATGTACCCTTCGCCTAATTCACATTATGTTATTTCCGAAAAACTGGGATTATAGAATGCCCTGTCATCCAGATTTGTACAAAATATTATATATTTTCATATTTTCACATGCAATTGAAATAGCGTATACATTTGCAAAAATATTGGATTCTTAGATTGCCTGAGTCAAAATGTCTATGTAAAAAGCAATGGTGCTTTAACTTTAAAGAGGTCAAATCAATTGTTGAATTTTATTGCATATTTTTAAAAATTGTATGCTCCATGATCTATTTCTTGATTGTGATTTTTCTTTAAAAGTATTTTTACTTTCAGTCGAGGAATTGAACCCATGGCCTCATGTAGTTTGATTTTGTCTTCACCAGCAAGCTGCATTCCCAGCTTCTAAAACTATTTTGGGGGGATATAATCAACAAACTGTACCATGAAATGAGTAGGTAAAACTATGCTTGTAGAGCAAGGATTTTTAAAGTTTCATTCTGACAAATTTCTAGTTTTTTTTTTTTTTTTTTTCGGAACTGGGGATTGAACTCAGGCCTTTGTGCTTGCCAGGAAAGCACTTATTCTACTGAGCTATCTCCCCAGCCCCCAAATTTCTAGTTTTTAACAATCTAAAAATCAGAGAAAAATCACAGTTTGAGACATGATTTTCAGTTCATGTGGCTAAAGGTTAGTAGTCTCTCTCTTCATTCTATGATTTTTAGGTTGCAGCACCTTGAATTCTTGAAGGTTGTCCAATAAGGGCTTGCACGCTGTTCCTGCTTCTTTGTTGAAGAAAGGAACCATACCCATTGCATTCCAAGCTCTTAAGCTGTATATTTTCAATAAGTTATGCACTTTAATATATAAACACATCCTACTGTAATGGTGCTGTAATTATCACTATTTTTACAGAGGAAGATGAGTGTGCCAAGCCTGACCGAGGAGGCTGTGAGCAGCGGTGTCTCAACACTCTGGGAAGCTACCAGTGTGCCTGTGAGCCTGGCTATGAGCTGGGGCCAGACAGAAGGGGCTGTGAAGGTAGGGCTGGGCTGGCGCAGCTGGCCTTTCTCCTGTTTTAATCTGCTCTGTCTTTTATTCTCTGTCTCTGTCTCTGTCTCTGTCTCTGTCTCTGTCTCTGTCTCTGTCTCTGTCTCTATCTCTCTGTGTGTATGTGTGTCTCTTCTCCGCTGTCTCTCTCACTTTGTGTCTCTATCTCTCTGTGTCTCTGTCTCTGCATCTCTCTGTCTCTATCTCTCTCTGTGTCTCTGTCTCTCTGTCTCTATGTCTCTGTCTCTGTCTGTCTCTCTCTTTCCAGTAAGACTCAGTTCAGTCTTCATTGTCAGAGATGTTTAAATCTTTCATTGAACTCTTGTTATAAAGTTGGTCTCTTTTCTCTTTGCTTACTAGGCCACTGTGTCCATCCATCCCCTCATCCTTCCATCTTCCTTTCTTCAATGCGTCTCTTCTCCTGTATATGCATGTATGTATCCATCCATCCATCCATCCATCCATCCATCCATCCATCCATCCATCCATCCATCATCCATCTCTTTATCTTTCTGCTCATCACTTCTGTTGTCTTTTGCTTAATGTAGTCTATGAAGACATCTCCCTAATTAAAATGAAAACCTCAAATTTGCATTTTCTTGGTATGTTTAGTATTTAACGTAAACATAAAGCATTTAGAATAAAGCCAAATACATGTTTTATGAAAAAATCATTGATCAAAAATGTTTTTGGTATTGTTCTCACATTTCCTCTTAATCTAAGCTGGGGTGCGGTGTCCTATACAGAGTGGCATCACCCTCGTGTGTGATCTCCTCCTTCAGAATGTGAAGCTGCTCCCTTCCATGTCCCTGCTCGGTCCTACTATAGACTCCATGACTTGGTTTACCCGCAGGATGAATTGGCTTTCCTCTATTCCTCTTTAAAACTTCCTGCCAAGTTCATCTTCACAGAAATTGTAATAACCTATATTTTTCTTCATGTATACATCAGTTCGTTTTTACATCTTTCTACTGAAATATAAGTCCCTGGAAAGTGAACACCTTCCTCTCTATTGTGTCTGTAACAGAAGATTAAAGAAAGACCAAAGGTAGCAAAAGTATTTGCCTAATGAATAAATGCCTCACTTTTGCTCACTTACTTAAAAAAATTTACTTACTTAAATAAATGTTTGTTTTAATGTATTTGGTTCATGGTCTTCAAGGTCTACAGGATCTCACTGCATACATCAGACTCATAGTGATCCTCCTTTTTTCAACTTCCTAAGTGCTGGAAATACAGGTACATGCCACCAAGCCCAGTGTCAATCGCTGTCTCAGTGTGCCAGGGGGTGGGGCCAGCATGGCATACTAGGGATCGAATCCCTGGCCTCTGCACTCTACCTAAGCAGTGCTTTAGTCCTCTGAATTGTCTGGCTGGCCCATTATTTCTTCTTAAAACCTTTAAAGTTTCCTGTTTGACTTTGAATGTCTTTACCTGGGCTATGAATCTACTTTTATTCTCCTTCTATTAGAATTTTAAGAACAGTACGACTAATAAAATGTATTTGTACAGCAAAAAATTTTTTTGAGTGTGATTTATTTATTTTTATTTTATTGAGAAACAAATACCAATGAAATAGCTTTAAAACTGATTAATACAACAGTTTCAATAATTAATACATTGCATATTGTTATCTTCCTAGTGGTTATCCATAGTACAAGATGCAGACAGAATATCCTGTCCAAACACTATTAGTACAAATCTCTCTTCTCATTGAATTAAGTGAGAGTAGCTGTGTATCTATCTTAACTATTCACCACACACAGATAAAAATGGTCCTTCCTTTGTATCCCCTTTTTTCATTTAGTCCTGTCAGAAATGGGTATTCCATTGGCAACTAAATACTATAGGTACATGAATTCAGCAAAACAATCCAACACAGTCCAGCAGTCCACAATAGCAGTGGGTTATCCACAGAAGATGTTGATTTGAGCCTTTCACAGCTCAGCATATTAATATGGCTTTACTTTATATCCCTTGTTTTTATACTTTTCTGCTGGATGTTTAAGACCAAGATAAAGCAAGACTTAAATAACAAGAAATGTAAGTTTTGTATGTGATAAGATCAGTCAAGTACACTCACTGTTTATCCTGTAATCCTGTTCTGCAGTTTGCAGATCCTTTGTCAGTGTCAGCCATGTGGGTGAGTCACAACCATTGCTTGACCAATTTGCTCTCTGTGAAAACCTGAGAGAATGTTTTCTCTCCATGTGACTCTCCTTAGGCACACTCTACATCATCTATTACATTGTTCTGAGGCCCGTTAATCTCCTTAATCAGAAAATTTGGGACACAACTAACACGATGTTACAGTAGAAGTTCTCATATGTCCTGAGTCTTAATTGATGTTGGAAGGCTAGGGCCAAAATGTTGGCTTTCCTTGTGGCCCTCCTTTTTCTCTAATTTTTGGTCTGCACACTTAGGTTGTTAACCCTCCAGAAGAGAAGCTTATTGTTTTTGCCATATAACCTAGACTGTTGAGCTTAACCTCACTATCTGTGTGAATATCAAACATCTTAGGCATAACATGGAACAGGTATTTTTCATAAAGTACTCATATGTAAAACTTTGAGTCCCTGCAGAATATGCCAAAAAATTTTGAAAAATTAAAATGCATTTAAAAAATAGGAATAAAGAATTATATATGTTTACACATAAGTCCAAAAATCTAAGCATATAAAAGATGGTTGCAGGATAGTCCTGCAACACTCCTTTTCCTGTCTCCTGCCTTCATTCACCATCTCCTTCCTTTTTAAACTGTCATCTACCCAAGAGACAGCATGGCAGCAACTGGTGTGTCATGACAAGCAGCACGTATTCAGAGGACCAGAATGACAGGCACTCCAAGCGTGAACCTACTATTACAAATTCCCAACTTCAGTACAGTTGCTTAGTTCACAGGTGTCAGTATATATAGTTAGTCAGGGTGAGAATGCTTCCAATTAACTTCTAGATTTGAAAATCTTCTGAAGATTCTCAGGATCATTGCCTTGCCCATTGTGTACATATAAGTGTATGGCTTGCCTCTGTCATGTTTCCTAGCATTCTCCTTGCTCTCTTTTCATTGTCTAGTCCTTAAGTTTTTGCTTTCCTTTTAATTGTATTATACCTTTCTATTTCTATTTCTTCTTTTGAGTTCTTATGCTAGGGAAACTATA
>NW_004524612.1:995710-1007951 GCF_000260255.1 Octodon degus | reverse complement strand
AAAAAAAAAACTTTTACTAGTGAGACAATATGGTAGTAATTGATATGTCATGACAAGAAGTACGTATTTAGAAGACCAGAATGACAAGTATTCCAAGTGTGATCCTTCTATTACAATTTGCTATCTTCAGTGCAGTTGCTTGGTTCACAGGTATCAGCGTGTATAGTTAGTCAGGATGAGAATCATACCAATTAACTGCTAGTTTCAAAACCTGCTGATACTTCTCAGGATCATTGCCTTGCTCATCTTGTGCATATAAACTTAGGGCTTTGTCCCTGTCCTGTTTCTCAGCTTTTCTCCTTGCCCTCTCCTCATTGTCTAATCCTCAAGTTCTCACTTTCCTTTTAATTGTGTTGTACCTTTCTATTTTTATTTCTTCTTTTGAGTTCTTATACTAGGGAGAATATATGATATTTACACATGTGGGTCTGGTTTGTTTCACTTATGAGTATATCTTCAAGTGGCATCCACTGAAATATAAATGCTTCAAGTTTATCATTCTTTATAGCTGAGTAATACTCCATTGTATAAAAATATCACATCTTTTTCAACCATTCCTCATGTGATGGGCATCTTGGTTGTTTCCAAGATTTGGCTATCAGAAAATGTGCTGCTATAAACATAGGTACACATATATCACTATGATATGATGTTTTTAATTTCTCTAGGAAAATTCCCAGTAGAGGAATAGCTGGATTGAATGGGATTTCCAGTCCTAGTTTCTTAAGGAAATCACATTGATTTCTATAATGGTTGTACCAGTCTACTTTTCCACCAGCAGTGGAGAAGGGTTCCCTTTTCCCCACAGCCTCTCCAACATTTGTTGTTGGTTGATTTGTTTATGATAGCCACTTTTTCTTGGGTGAGATGGTATCTTTATGTTGTTTTAATTTGCATTTCACAGATGGCTAGTGATGTGAAGCATTTTTTCATATATTTATTCGCTTCTTTACTTTCGTCCTCTGAGAAGTGTGTGTTCATCTAGGATGACCATTTCTGGATTGGGTCTTTAAATTTGGGGGCCCTAATGATTTTTTGTTCTTTATAAATACTAGAGAGCAGAGCTTTTACTGAGTGCTTCTCAGTTAAGAGTTTTTGAAATTTGTGGGTTGTCTTTTCACTTTGTTGGTAATTTCTTTTGAATCGCAAAAACTTCTCAATAAGAGGAGGTTCCAGTTGTTAATTCTTTCAAGTGTTTCCCGTGCTATTTGATTTTTGTTCATGAACTCTTTGCCTATACCTATGTCTTCAAGGGTTCCTCCTACTGTATAACAAAAATCATAAATTAACCTGACACTTATTTGTATCCTATAGAAATAAATATTCTACTTCAAAATAACTTATCAAAAAGTGTTACAAGTGAGTTTACAGATATTTTACATATCTATATAATATAATAATATATAGTAATAAATTTATATACAAAGACAAAAAACAAGTTATTTTATATACACATATATATATTAAATTAAACTGCTTTCAGATACCATGGTTTGCTGATTTCAGTATGAATTAAGAAGAGAAGTGTAAATAGTACCTTTTAAAAGTAGGTCATTGAAAAGGAATGAAAACCAGTTGTTAAGGTTTTTCTGAATAAATATGTTGTCTTTAGTATAATTTGTGTTGTCTCCTAGCTCTCCTTAATACAACTTTACTTAGCTTGGACAAAAATTTTTGAGTGGGGCCAATGAAATATCTCAGTGGACTAAGCATCTCCTGAGGCAAGTGCCGAGACCAAGGTTAGATGCCTGCACCACATGTTGTGCCAGCCTCGACCCCAGGGCAGGCTGAGTCAGCCTCAGAGTCCAGGTGTAGTGCGCACACCTGTAATCCCAGTGCTGGGGAGGTGGAAAACTGGAGGATCACTATTCTCTCTCTCTCTCTCTCTCTCTCTCTCTCTCTCTCTCTCTCTCTCCCCTCTTTCCCTCCCCCCACCCTATAATCTTCTTCTCATTAGCTCCCAGAGTAGCTTTATCAATTTCCACAATTTTTTTTCTTAGTTCTGCACTAGGCAAGACAGCCCCATCATTGCAGGATATTATTATACACCTTGAAAAGATGAGGAAAAGGAGACACAATATTATATTGCTCACTCAACTGGAAAGTGATTTAAAATGTTGCAGTTCAGAAATAAGTCACTTTTTCCAGAGCAACAAAATAGTAATTCTTAAATGGGATTTGATAATTGAAATAGTTGTGGTGAAATCTAAGAAGTAGAGACTGTGATTTCTATAACTTAAAATCAAAAATGTGGTTAAAATTTAGCACTGAGATGTTTGGGTATTAATGGGAAGACACTCGGAATGCATCTAAGGCGCACCTTTCCCTTTTATTTCCTCCTAGCTGCCTGTGGCGGACTTCTTACCAAGCTGAATGGCACTATTACCACCCCCGGATGGCCGAAAGAGTACCCTCCCAATAAGAACTGCGTGTGGCAGGTGGTCGCCCCAACTCAGTACAGAATTTCCATGAAGTTTGAATTTTTTGAATTGGAAGGCAATGAAGTAAGTGTACAATAAGTAGAAAATTTGAAAATCATAGTTTGAGATCACCGAAATCAGACAGGCAAGCATACAGAGAAAGAGTGTACCTTTGTTACAGAAGTACGTCAGTCTTTCTTTGTTCTACCACTGATTTCTGCATCTGATGATTCTCACTGTCATTGCATATTGTAGGCTGTTGCTGTGAGACTGAATGATACCCAGAGACAGGATTTATTCAGTGTACTAAATGTGCCATATATTGACACATTTTCTAATTTATTAAAAATAATAGAATATTTAGTGTCAGCTGCATGTTATGTAATGTGTTATAGAGAAACAAATCAAAAACTACTGGTTTTGTAATAAGATATCTGCCAAAGAAAGTGGTGTATTATATTGGTGCTAATGTATGTATTTTAATTTTATACAGTTTTCATTATGAATTGTTCTCATAGTTTGTGGGGTTTTTTTGTGGCCGGCTCAGCCTACCATGTGGGTGGGATTGGTGCAGCATGTGATGCCGGGGATAGAACTGCAATCCCTGTGCTTGCCTAAGCTTGCCTAAGCAGGCACTTGAGACCACTGACTCTCTCGATGGCCCAAAGTTGAGAAGGATTTTTTTTTTTTTTTTTGGCCTGGCTCAGGCTGCCTTAAGTGTGGGTGTGGTGTCGCATGTGGAGCTGGGGATCGAACTGCGATCCTGCAAGCCTGGCCGGGTTTGCCCATGCAGGCACTTAAACAACTGAGCTAATTGGCAAGCCCTCTGTTCTCATAGTTCATCAATAGAAACATTAAATTTTTTAACCTCAGTAAAACACATGTAACTGAAGCTAACATTGCTTTACAAATGCAGTTTACTGCACTGAAGGTATAGTTTTCTATATGGTAATCATGTTAAAATGGTGAAATAATTGATTTGATAATTCCTATGTGCGCTCTAAATATGAATGAAATATCAAATCAAGAAGTGAGAACTTTTAGAAAAATATTGCATAACTGGCCAACAGTGGTTTAATTCCAGAGAAATGGTTATAAACATTTTTTCTTTGATCTTTCCGTGTGTGTGTGTGTGTGTGTGTGTGTGTGTGTTTCTGCATCCTTTCCACTTTTTTGTTTTTGCTTAGATAAGAACATGAGTTAAACACTTCTGAATGTGATAAAATGAAGTCATAGAGTTGTTTTGTCTTTGATGAGTATCTGTTGAAAACTATAAAATGTGAGGACAGAACTGTAACTCATCAGAGCCACTGTGACTATTTGTGAGGTTTATGCATATTTTTGTTTGTGGAGCCATCTTTGCCTCTCTTTTTTATACCTAGTCCTTTTCATTCTTTCTTTCGATTATTTTCATTTTCCTTTTAATTTCGCCTTTAGTAGGCAAAGCACTGTTTATTTCCTGTCTGCTGCAGACACCACGATTGCAGTCATCATGGGGGTCTCGTGCTTGCACACAGCAGATCAGAGCCCTTATTATTTCACCCCATTCCCCTCCTCTCGCCACATGTAGGTCTCCTTCCCCTTTGCAAAAAGACCTATCTTCCTGCTGTGCATTTTTAATTCCTTTACTATAGCTTTGAGCTAAAAACAGTACCTGACTTTTTCAGCCCCTTAAAGGAAATTAAAATCTGAAATGGGATGAATGTGTATTTTAGGTAATTGGGCAACCTCGAAGCTCAATGGGCCTTTTGAGGTTATTTTTAACACCACGTGTAAACTCGGTGTTGGCAAGGATGCGGTTTCATCCACATGAAACGTCATTTTTTAACAACAGTCTCAAATTTGGAAAAAAAAAGTTGAAGAGAGTAAATTTTATAATGTTATTTAAAAAGCTTTTATGTGAGGCACACTTTTTGAAAATGGGATCTTCCTACCCATTCTATACTTAATAAGAACTGAGTACTGAGTGAGTCTTCTTATCACAGTTTTCTCTATAACGATTAGTGGTGGCAGGTGAGATATTTTGATTTATTAATCGGTGCATGTTTTTCAGACTGGAGATTTGTGTTCAGGTGGAAGAATGGTGAATGGTTTTACATAAACAGGCTCTGTGCTATGAAGCCATTTTGCACATAGTAGTGGTCATCACTCACAGAGGGCTTTTGTAAATTTTGTTTACATATCTAAGAATTCCTTAATTTATTATTATCTTTCTGTGTGGAAAACCACTAGAGAATTTTGTGGTGTTGTAAAATTTATAGACTTCAGAATGTGTGATTGGAACTGTCTCACTTGATACCTTATCTGCTTACAATAAAAGGTCTGTGAAAATCCTTGATTTACAGAAGACTAGACTAGAAGACTAGGTGAAGTTTAAAGTTTAATTATTTTATTCCTTATATTGATATCCCAAAGAGAAAATCAATAAGAGAGAATGTTAACTTTGGAAATATCTCCTTGCTATGATAGAGCCCTCGCTCAACAAAACTCCTGCTTGCAGCAAAGTAGGTAAAACAGTTATTCATTTTTCCTAGTGACATTTTGCTGATTTAACATTTAATTAATGTCACAGGAAGCAGTAATGTGAGTTGACATATTTTGAAGTACAGCTCCTGCCCTAGGGTTCAATCATATGCATTGTTAAGCCTTGCTTATCACACGTTTACATAATAAGGTCATCCGTGCAAGATGTCTTCTTTTCAGTGTGCGCTATTGGAACTTGGGGAATGGGTGTTACGGGAGCATCTGTTAGTGACCGCAACATTGCGTAAGAATCCTCACTAGTCACTTTGCTCTTTCCATTTTGATGGTGTTAGTGCAGTGCCTATAAATCAGATGAGCCCACCTCCTCATTGAATTATACATCCCAGCCTGCGCTACACTGAAGGGAGCTGTCATTCATTATCCTCCAGCAGTCCTGCAGAGTAGCTTCACGCTATCAACTCAGAGAAATTCAAATCATTCTAATAAATTTTGTTCATATACCACATATCATATGCTGCCAAGTGTCTGTCTTTCACTTTGAAACTTACTCATGCTGTTGTTCGATTAGAAATACCATGTTTAGGGGCTGGTGAGATGGCTCAGTGGTCTAAAGCACCTACTTGGAACAAGCTTAGCAAAGCACAGGGACCATGGTTCAATCCCCCAGCACCACATGCCAGCCCACCCCGCCCCCTGGTGGGCTGAGCTGGCCACACACACACACACACACACACACACACAAATAAATAAAATAAAGTTAAAAAAAAAAAAAGAAATACCATGTTTATGTTTCTAGAACACAGCAACGAACAAAGCCAAACTGTGCATCTATGTCATGACCACATTCGTCACCACACTGCCCTGCAGAATATAATTTCAAACAAGCTTTATAAATATTTCTCAATTTGGTTTTCTTGTCTATACAATGGAAATGATTATTTTTTTATTACTAGTGATTATATCATAGACTACATATGCTGATGTCCAGTATTGTCAGTAGGAAATAAAGCAGTAGATAGCACATATATTCACAGTTCCTTCTGAAAATTAAAACATCAAAAATGTTTCTAAAGGGATGGTTACTGCTGTGCTTCAGCCCACTGGCACCATCACATGAATAAATGTCCATCTCAATTATCCTTGTCATTGTATTTTCTGAAAAAGATATATGCTATTAATGTATACTGACCAGCATACCTTTGCGTGCACAAGTTTAGGTGATAGTCACAACAGAATTCTCTAACTTTTGTGCTTTCTGCATCATAGCACAAGCATTGTCTTGATTTTTTTTTCTCTGATAAATTCCAGTCTGACTATTATGATAAGAAAGAGGTAAAAATATGGAAACATTTTCAAAAATAATTGTCAGTTGTCTGGTACTCTCTCATCTGGCATTGGCGATAATCAATTTTTTTTTTTTTTTTTTTTTGCGGAAGCAGGGATTAAACTCAGGCCCTTACGCTTGCCAGGGAAGCGCTTATTCTATTGCGCCAAGAAAGAGGTAAAAATATGGAAACATTTTCAAAAATAATTGTCAGTTGTCTGGTACTCTCTCGTCTGGCATTGGCGATAATCAATTTTTTTTTTTTTTTTTTTACTGTCTGTAGGTTTGCAAATATGATTATGTGGAGATTTGGAGTGGTCTCGCCTCTGAGTCTAAGCTACATGGCAAATTCTGTGGGGCGGAGGTGCCCGAAGTGATCACATCCCAATTCAACAACATGAGAATTGAATTCAGATCTGATAACACTGTGTCAAAGAAGGGCTTCAAAGCACACTTCTTTGCAGGTATAGATGTGCCCATGCTTATGCATGTGCCACAGATTTTCACCGTCGATTGCTTTAAAGTCTATGCTGTCTTTCTTCACAGTTTTTTTTGAAATGTACTTTGGAAGCCCACGGAATGCATGATCATTTTTCCTAAATCTATCAGGTGTTTTTACCTAAAGTAATAGAGGTCCTATTGAAATGTCCTAAAATAATTAGGTCTTATGTAAAGTTTAACATTAGAAAGAATAGAGCAAATAATAGACAAAAATAACATAATATTTTTTTCATGCAGTGAGTAATTATTACCCAGATTTGAAGAGTGCTTCCCTGAAGTGCCAGTTTTTAACAAAATTTTTTTGTTTCTGTAAAAACGTGGTCTCATTTTAATAACTAACACATCTCTCTTATTATCTGGTTTCATGTGTTCTCACATTATGCTTTTGTTTTATTGTGTCAATATGAAGAGCATATTCTGCCCTGCCACTATAGGAGTGATACCAGTAAGATATTTAACAATTGCAATTTTACTAAAATAATCTAATATCTGATATAATTAATGATTCACCCTTGTGTTTGAAAAACTAGCATTGTACCAATTAAATATTTTCACTTAAAAAGCTGAAATTCGATGAAAGATCCTCTATTTTATGAACCCATGTAGAAACATAAATGAAATTTTCTCTTTCTCAGAATCATTTTTTGTGAAACTGCTATTGTTAAACTCTGAATATAGATAAGAGAGCAATAAATGGCAGCACCATCTATTGTGCTGTGTAGCTAGCAAGCAATTTTCAGTTACATTTACTATTAGGTGATGTGGTAAGGGCCAGCCAAATGGCTCAGCAGATTAAAGTGCCTGCAAGCAGGCTCAGGGGACTGCCGTGCCAGGCCCTGGGACATGCTGAGACAGCAACTGAGACTGGGCGTGGTGGTGCATGCCTGTAATCCCAGCTCTTGGGAGGCTGTAAACAGGTGGATCACTATGAGTCTGATTTAGTAGTGAGACCCTGAACATGCTGTAGACTCTTCCCTAAAATACAGGGGGAAAAAAAGATTAGGTGATGTGGAGTGAGATAATTCAAAGTCCATTTATTTCAGTCTTCCCATGTTTAGAATTAATGAGTTTAATAGACTGATCAATAAAATTCAAGGGGAAATTGGATCTCAGGTATTCCTATTATAATGTTGGATTCACTTATACATAACAGATGAGTTAAATACACGCTGCTTAATGTCCCAAATCATCTGAACCTCAGTTTGTCTTGGCCCACCAACCACTCTCTTAGAGCTGATCATGGCTTTTGTGAGTTACATTACTGATGGGCATCCTTATGACTTAAAAAATAGTAGATAGGCTTTCAGCTTCTCTATGAGAACTGATTGAATGCTATTTGTAAAGGAAAGCTATATAAAAATAAATTGTAGCTTTCTCGCTGTTAAGTAATACACCAGGAAGAAGACAAAGAAGTATATTTAAATAGTAATGCCATGCTGGCCCCACCCCTGGAGCAGGCTGAGACTGTGACTGAGACTGGGCATGGTGACTTGCGCCTGTAATCCCAGCGAGTGGGAGGCTGAAAACAGGAAGATCACTATGAGTCCGATCTATGCAGTGAGACCCTGGATAGCCTGTACTAAAATACATAAAAAATAGTAATGCATGCAATTAAATAATGTACATATAATAATATTTGTAACATAGGCTCATCTGATAAAATTTCATATTTTAGTTACTTTTGGTTATGGCTTCATGTTTTCAAATAAATACTTTTCAGATTTAAGAAATGAAATCAAAATGATGTCTCTAAAATTATATTACCAGAACAATTAGCATCAGGGATTTCTGTCACTTCTATGTTCATAGAGTTGAGAAACACTTACATATCAGATCAAGTAAGTATCACAAATTGGTTATTGAAAACTTCTTCAGCTTGAAAATTGGGAGCTCAATGGGTTTTATGGAAGAATGATCTACAAGTCTTTCTGCAAAAATGATGTGCTTAGTGATTCCAGGATGTAAGGCTATCTTTGGATATTATGTAGAACTATGTATATGTTTTAGCTAATTCTGAATATAGTGACAGAGGAATTTTCTAAGAGATACTAAAATCAATGATTTCTGACTGGAATTTTCATTCACCTAAAAGTTAGCTTTTACTTTATGTGATGGTAAATCTAAACTTAGTTTAGTATAATTCTACTTTGAGCGCAAGGTCCGTATGTCCATAGCCATACACGATACAGCTTATTTCAGTGTGAGGCAGGGTTAACTGTGCTCTGCTCAGAGAAAACTTAGGCTCCTTTAGCCTACATCCATACCACCCTGAACGCGCCTGATCTCTTCTGCTCTTGGAAGCTAAGCAGGGTCGGGCCTGGTTAGTACTTGGAAGGGAGTTATACTTCTTTATATGGGTTAAAGTTAAGAATTAGTGGACTTTTATCTTAGTAGAACAACAAAATTAAAAATTCAGCTATAACATTGAGTACTTGAATGTAATCAGTGACGTTAGACAATGGGAACTGAGCACAGACTTATTGTCGTCTCTGGGAACCTTTTGTTAATGAAAAGATTCGGGCATGTCTTCTGTAATAGTATGAACACTGAACTTGAAAATAAATCTCATTTAATAGCAGTCTCCCTAAAGGATAATTTTAGTGGGAATGCTGTCTGTTATTGATGGCCCTGATGACCTGCTTAGTGGTCAGAATGGAATGATACCAGACTGTGACCCTCAGATCGTCTCTGTCTGCAATAAATGCAAGATTTAGATAAAATATTTCACTTATTGCCATCTTTCTGACTATAAATTCAAATGATTGTAACCTCCATGCTCCTTATCTGCCTTTCATTACATACAGATACTTCTTTACAACTGTTTTTATACAGAGTTTCTTTAATGGAATAGTTGTGGGTATTTGTAGATGACATTCAGTTGGATATTACTCTAACAAAAATATAAACATTAGTGTGAATGATTACGAATAGTAACACAACTGCAATAGTCTTACACGATTTTTAGTTCTGCTTCAAATTTTCTTTATTGACCACATTTAAAGATTTGCATGTTTCTGGAACAAGAAAATTGTCCCTTGTAGCTCTTAGTAACTCTATTACTACTTCTGGAAAGGTGATTTCATGATCATCTTATTTTGTTTGTGCTGGTATGTGTGTATGCGCAGGTGTGTGTGTGTGTGTGTGTGTGTGTGTGTGTACGTGTGTGTGTGTCCATTTATTTAAGATCTTGATCATTTAGTTCAAAAGTATTTCCTTATGTATGTTCCTGTTCTGTTGCACGGACTGTTTACTTTCTTTCTTACAGATAAGGAAGATGTTTGCAAAGAGAAAATTTTTATTTTTGAATCTTGCAAGAACTTGTTACAGGTTTCCATTTCTTTTCCACCCAGTCTGTATTATTCACTGGCTAGTGGCCTCTGGCCACCTCAGAGGTACTCTGCCAGCCTCCGATGGGAAAGTACCACCTCCTTTGCTAGTCATAATAGACCCTTTTTCATCAAACAGAGAGGTGGAAAGAGGCTATGACAACCCAAAGAGGGGGCTGATTTCCATCTGCAGAAAAAATATTTTTCTCTGTAATGAATCATTTGTTTCTATAACTAATGAAACAGTTTTTCATTGTGTCTGTTACATGAAAATATCAGAAAATTTCAAGTGAATTATTATTATTTTAATTTATGTCTTTGGTACATGGTCTCACTAGGCAGATCAGACTCAGTGATCCTCCTTTATTTATGCTGCTGTTCTCATCAGTTTAGAAAACATCAAAGTGTATGTACTTTAATTGAGGTATGAATTCACTGCTATTAAGGTAAAGAGCTGTGAGCAGCTACAGTGTGTCCACTATTGCTGAGAGCCACTTCCATCTTTTCATCCACATAATGGAAAGTATCTAGACAGTCTTAAGTATTCCAGTGGCTTCGTGAAATTTTCTTTTTTCATGGGACTGACACATCATTTGTTTTACAGGCTATTTTTCTGGACATGATAACTTTCTTCTACTGCTTTTAGTTACTATTTTGCCTAGTTTTCTTTGATGTTTTGCTAAAATTTTTGTTAACCCATGAACATATTCTAGCAGCATAATTGATGCTCTTATGGTTCATGCAGGCTTGATTACATTAGGAAACAACAGATATGGGAATGGAGGGTAGAAACACAGACTGAGAAAGTGTAAAATAGGAAATACTTAGAGTCTATAAATTATAAAAATGAAAATTCATCCTCTTCCATTTCTATTCCGCTCTTGTTTTTTGTTTTTCAGCTTTCATTCGTATATTTTTTCCAACAGTATAGAAATATGAATGGCTTGTCACAAAGCCATTGAAATATCCCTGGGCTTACTTTCTATTTTGTTTTCCTTCCATTGCCATCACCCCTGGTCAGCTTATGTTCTATCAAATTTATTCTTTCATATTTTTGTACCAGGAATTGAACTCAGAACCTTGCAGTTGCTAGGCCAGTGCTGTGCCACTGAGCTACATCTCTGGCCCTGTTCTATCAAATTTTGAGACAGTTCACCTTAGAAGCATGACCTAATGAAATGATATTTCCAATAGAATGTTGTTCAGATGTTAGAAACAGGTTGTGTGTTGAAATTATTTTCATTATAAAAGAGATTCTATACTAATTTTTTAAAGCTTCTTATTGTAAAATGATGAACAATTAGTTTCCTGCTGAATTATCTGAATCCGAAAATATGGGACATGATACTATGGTGAAATGTGGTTTAGTATCCACCATTCACATCATAAACTCTAATCTTCACTGTTGTTTGATACAGTTAAGGGAGTAGGAGGTATGAAGGTATGATGAATTGCCCTAAAATCAATTTCACAAAGATAATTGTCCATTGACGTCAAATTTCTCATACATTTTTCTGTTTGTTGATTTTTAAAGAATAATTCTTTATTCGCACTCTCTTCCTAGCAAGTATTAACAGAGTGGTGGGAGTGTCCAGGATAGACAGGGAATGTGTAACTCACAAGCACACCAATTCTGATGACTTCTTTAAAGGACGTGAGCATGCCTGTATGTGTGGGAGACATTCTGATGTTGCCACTCCCTGACTGTATCCTGTAAGCCTGTGTGTGATGAGTCACGTAATCAACCTTTAAGAATGGAATCATGGGTGTATCTTTAAAAACGGGTGCAAGATTTGTTAATGAAGACATTTCCCCTTAACCCATCTCTACAGGAAGAATACTGATTTGATTAAAAAAGTAAAAATAATACAATTTTTATGCCACCATGAACTCAGTAGTTCTCACTAGAAAAAATCAACTGACAGGGTGAAGTGTGACTTCAGCCCACCCTCTGACAAGGCTGCGATGTGTCCTTTCTCTTCCCTGTGTGTGGGAGGGATGAGTGATACGCCATCATATATGTGTGCCATCTGCCAGCTTGACTTAAATGGTCACAGCAGCCATGCCATGACAGCTGAGTGACGCAGCGTGAGTGGATGCCTCTCCCTGGATTGGCTGCCTGTTGATCCAGTTTAGCTTTTTCCCCCCAAGTCATATTTGGTGCCTATTTCTTAAAGCTTGTATTT
>NW_004524612.1:991089-994410 GCF_000260255.1 Octodon degus | reverse complement strand
TATTAAACAACTTCTTCCAAGTGTTTTGAATTTGGTAGAATACTTTCCTCGAAAATATCTCATATATGTACTACATGAGTGATGTATCTATAAATACAGAAGCATTAAATTCAAATGCCTACCAAAGAAAGACCTTTGAAAGTGGTAGAATCAGGGCCATTTAACATTTCAAGTCAGTGCTTTGGCCAAAATAGCAAATGTGGAGCACAAAAACTGCCTAGTAGATTTTGTCCTCAAGGCCTTAAAAGAGTTCCGTATTTTTTTTTTGAAAGAGTGATTTAAATTCTTTCTATTACTTTGAGTTAGATGGGAAAAAAGAATAATTATTCATTTTTATTTCCTTCTTTGAGGGTCTCTTCTGGAAATTTCTACTTAAGCTGAATTTGTGCTTGCACTGAAAAGAGAACCATTGAAGATTTTATAATTTTAGTCATTAGCATATGTAGATTGGAAAAGCCTGGCTAAAATTTCATTAGATACTTTTCGTATGCACCTTAAAAGGTAAAGACTATCCTGAAATTGCTTTATTCTGTTCAATTCCATTCCAATAATAGCACATATGAGGGATAACCCTGTGTTACCGTTTGACAGACTGGCCTTGTACAGAACCGTATACAAAAAAGAATTATTCTCTACATTCATGTAAAAGCATAACATTTACAACTGGGTTGGGTACACTATTAAATATAGGCTTAGAAATAGACCCTGTTGTTTTTGCAGGTGTGGAAAGTAATGTATAGGAAAAAAACCCTAAACTAAACAACTGTTGCAAATTATGCCTATAACCCGTGCCTCATGAGTAGCAAATATGTCCCTGTTTGTGAGAACAGGTAATATTTCTGAAGTTATCTGAAAAAAGCCTTCCTCTAAAATATAGTGATGTCCTGTAATCACAAAGAACGTTCATTTTTATTGCCAACAGAGAGGTTAAACTTCCCTCCAATCTGCTGTCGCATAGGTACCTTGTCCGTTTCAGTATTGAGCCTCCCAGCTTTGTTCAAGGTGTTGTGGAGCCTGTGAGCCCCACATTTTACATGGCAAGGCAAAAGTAGAGATGATGGAATTTAGGAAAGCTTTATGAAAGGGTTTTGCAGTGTTAGGACTCCCACGCAGGGCCTCAGACTTAGGCAAGTGCTATATTCTTTTGATGCGTCCTTGGCCTTGGGTCCAGACTTAAAGGCTGTTGTCTTGCTGATCCTAATGAGTTTGACAGGATCTTTGACTTTAGTTTTATCTTTCTCTTTAGTTTTTGTTCTTCTGTAAACCCAAATTGTTCTATGAAAACCTATGGTGGTTAAGGTGAGGGATTAGTAGAAGGAATGCGACTGTGGTAGCAGCTGCAATGGAATCTACATTACTTACTGTTGGGGACAGAGTCTTGGTGTGTGATCCTCGGGGTAACAGGTGTATCATCCAGAGAGGAAAGAATTTTGCCAAGTAGATTTTTTTGAAAAATTTTAGAAAATAATCTGTGTTTGAGAATGATGGAATACACCAGACACAACAAATAATTCCTATCTTAACCAAGATTTATAGTGTATCACTGCATAAATGAGTGAAAATGACCTACTGATAGATCCATCACGAATAGTTTTGAAATTCAATATAGATGAGTCTCATCTAAAGGAACATTAGTTGTGAAAAACATAGAAGAAATTTCATGCTGACTAAATGAGTTAATCTTTGAAGTTAATTTAGAAGTTATCTCCAAGGCTGGCATCTGTTCCTTCAATTTTTCTTTTATTACTGTGTTAGATTCTCTCTACATGCTTTTGTACTTACACTAAACGAATCCTTAATTTCCTAGGTAAAGATGGTAGTCATGTTAAATGGAAGTGGGGTGAATGTCCATTAGCGGGCCAACTTATAGCTTAGGTATTTAAGGACATGTATAAGTAAGGAAGAGAGAAAATGCATGATATATAAAATGCTGTGATGCTGTTAATTAGCTCCAAATTACGTTTCCATTAATAGGGAAAGAAAAATAATTCAGATCACACAGTTGATTAATTTCTGTTGATGGCAATACATCTCATATTTTTCTCATACCCGGTGCTGACATTCTTGATTATCAAAACATGTTGCTGCATTACATTTTGAGCTTACATATCCAACAGTTCTAAGCAGTTTGTTTTCCTTTTGCGCATTTATTTGATCTGTAGTAAACATTCAATTTCCAGTGAGTCAGAACACAAATGTTGCCTGATTATGCTCAGCAGCATATTTCCCATTGCAGACGACTGTGACAGTAGACATGGGAGCGATGTGTTGACAACACCCAGGAACATCTCTTGGTGGAGCAGGGGCAAGTGGGTCACCTGCTTTCTGGCCCAGTCCGGGGTGAGATTCCCACACTAACCAATCCTTTCATTACTGGTGCAGCTGAGTGTGAACAGAAGATCCACAGCCCCAGCGGTCACATCACCAGTCCCAACTGGCCAGACAAGTACCCAAGCAGGAAAGAGTGCACGTGGGAGATCAGTGCCACCCCTGGCCACCGGATTAAATTAGTAAGTGAGCTCTTCTTTGTCCTATGGATTTGACAACTGTGTCTTTCTCAACTAGCACACGAAGGACAAAAGTCTATGTATGAAATGAAATGAACTCAAATGAAAGCAGTAGGTAGTGGAAAAGATTCGTCTTCTCATGTTTTCTACTTACACTAAACAAATTTGATTTGCTAAATAAAGGTACAGCCACATTGTTCTCCTCCTGGGTTCTTTCTCTGGATGGTTTAAACAGTGTTACCAAAGTGCTACATTAGTCAGCTCTACTTGCTACCAGTTATGAAGTTTCTAAGTGGGTAATGATGTTTCTCAATGGAAGAGGAAATAGAAAGAAATTCAGCAAAAAGCAGCAGCATAACAATTCACTTGAACATAACATAAAATATTCTACTGGTTACCTCAACTCTATATGAGTCATGCACACATAATACAAGTTTATAGTCAGCTTTTCCTGTGATTTACAGAATGCCATTTTTGCATGATACATTACCCTCTGCAAGTGCATATTAACATTTTTATATTTCTCCCAAGCATTAATCTATATAATACATGTAGAAATATACAGGTGGATTTACCCATTGTATTTTTGAGTCTTATAATGTAGTATATTCATCTGTTAGTTAATGATACATTTTATTTTAGAATACAATGTCTGTAAGTTATATTTTAAGGCAATAAAATTATAGAAATATAGAACTTTAAATAATTTCCTGAAATATGCTGCATTTAGAATAGGAGGAAGATGGCTCAGTATAACAAGCACTTCTCTGGCAAGCACAAGGGACTGAGTTCAAGCCCTGGATACCAAAAAAAA
>NW_004524612.1:977863-990932 GCF_000260255.1 Octodon degus | reverse complement strand
GAAACTCATGACAAAGTCTAACAGGCAGTGTAATAAAGAAGAAAAATACTTTAGGAAAGAGGTTTCCAAACCAAGGCAGTTTGCTGTTGTTCTAGCCAGTAGGTTAATTTTAAAATTCCTGTTTATCTCATTCTGTTAAGTGAATTGCTTTAGCCAATAAGGACGCCTTATTCAAATATTGTATCCCAATAAATGAGACACACTGATGACATTTGTAGCCCTAGTACGGAGTTCTACCATTTGTCATATTTATCAGCACCTCTCCAGACAGACCAAGGCTCATTGCAGTCACCTGAAGGACGCTGGGTGCTGACACGATGCCCCAGCAGCCCGCAGCTTTCTAGTCCTGTCCAAGGTCCTGACTGAGAGGATGCTACTCCAGGCTGTGCCGGCTGTAGCACAGGGGCTGCATCCTCAGCAGCTCTGCAGCTGACTAGTGCAGGGGGAAAAACGAGCCTTTCCCAATAATTTTAGATGACTTTTAATAAAACTAATCTAGTTTGTGAGTTGTGAGAACTTTTCTGGGATTTCTTATCCAAGTATAGATATTTTTAATTTTAACATAACGCTATGTTGAGTGACATGTATGCAGCAATTCTTTTGGCTACATCTATCTGAGATGACTTCTACCTTGATGTGTTTTACTTATAATGCCACAATCTCACTCTTATAAATTACAATAAGATTCAGTGTCCTTTTTGAGAGGAGAGCAGTCGTGGCCCTAGTGTTTAGTTACTATGAGTATTTTCATTTTGCAGTGTGTTTATTCATATTTAATGTTTATTATCAGACAATTTAATATAATTGAACGACCCGAGGTTAATTTTTTAATTAATTAATTAATTTATTAATTTATTTATTTTTTGGCAGAACTGGGGATTGAACTCAGGCCCTTGCACTTGCCAGGCAAGCTCTTATTCTACTGAGCTATATCTCCGGTCACTGAGGTTAATTTTTTAGATTTGCATATATCTCAGTCTTTGGAAATTATAATACCATTATTTTCTTTTATGTTTATAATCAGGCTTTTCTTGATGCTCAGTGGACTAATTTTGGCTCTATGAAGGCACAGAAGCTCTGGAGGCCTTCCAAATTACCTCGGTGTATTTTATTGCTAAAACAAATTATTAAAGCGCCAAGTAAGCTAGTGAAGGAAAATTAGATTTGGTTTTCCAATGAGAGAAATAATAAAGAATATGTACCCATTTTTTAAATGCCAATTCCATTTAAATATGTGAGGCTGAACATGTGTAGTTATGTAAAGGCAACATCCATAAGTTGTTGCTATGTTCTCCTTACAAGTTTACAAAGGTAAGGTTCAGATGGCTAGCAGAGTGGTCCTAGGTTGAGTTACCACTGTTACATTTGGGACCTGGAGGGTCTGCTAAAGGCTCCTGGATTGCAGGCTTGTTCCTCCAGGGCAGCACTCTTCAGTGATGGGGCATTGGGAAAGAACTGGTCCATGAGGGCAGTGACCCCATGCGCGGATTAGCCCATTGGTGAGTCTGTGGCTTAGTGAGCTGTGTGGAAATGATGGGCAGTATTGGGAGAAAGGTCTTTGTTGGAGGAACTAGGCCACTGGGATATGCTCTTGAAGGGAATGGAATGTTCCTCACCCCTTCCTTGCTTTCTCTCTGCCCCTGACCACCCTAAAGTGTTTCCCTTTGTTTCAGTTACAAGGGTCCTGCTACAAAGCTCTCTTCCCTGCTGCAAGGTCAAAATAATGACAACAAGGGCTCAATGGACTAAGCACTTGCTTAGGCAAGCGCAGGGAACAAGGTTCAATCCCTGGCACCACATGGGCCAGCCCCACCCCTGGGCGCACTCTGCCAGTGACCCTGTCTGGGTATAGGGGTGCGCACCTGTAATCCCAGCACTGGGGAGGCTGAAAATAGGTGGATCACTATGAGTCTGAGTTGCCTCGTGAGACCCTGTACGAAATACATAGGATAATAATAATAATAATAATAATAATAATGTTGACAATAGGCTATGAACTGCAACTTCTGAAATCACAAGCCAAAATAAATCTTTCCTCTTTCAAACTGTTGTTGTCAGACATTGTGTCACAGCAATGGAAATCTAGCACAACCATTTAATATACAAGTAGGAAATGCTTGAAGGTGGTTTTTAATAATGCCAGAGTAAGCAAAGCTCAGTAATTTAAAGTAGTAATTTCCATATAATAAAGAATTTCATTATATCAACACTATATAATAAACATACTCATTAATTTTTATCCCTAAATCAGCAAATTTTCTATTGTAAGCTAACTATGAAAATTAAGGACCACAGTTATGTTTATACATGAGTATTTTTATTTTGGAGAAATGTTTTGGATTCCTTCACATCCATTAACTGATACATACCCTGGTCTTTGTAAATCCCTGAAATTCTATTTTCATGTAAATAGAGAAAACTGGAGAATGGAAATCTAGAGAAACTAGGACCATCCTTTAAGCTTGTGTAAAGCAGACACCCTCGTATATAATCCTGCAAATAAGAAATTACTTTAAATTATTTTATTTCTTGAAAGTGCTTACCACAGTGCCCCATGTAGCTTTCCAGCTTACGTCGTAAGCAGCACAGTAGTGCTGGTGCTAAGTACATTAGAAACTACTGCACGGACAACACCTGCTGCCTCCAAAGAGGAGCGGCCTAGTGGAGATGATCAGTTTGTCTTGGAAACAACATGCCAGCTGAGAAGCAGATGCAGAGAGTAGAGGTGATTTAGCAAGCTTATAAGATGCAGAGTAGAGGCGATTTAGCAAGTTTATAAAGCTCCAACATGCAAGTGCCATTAAATCTTGGCATGCTTTTCTATATATTTTATCTTATTTTCCACCAAAGCATCCTGCATTTGAGTGGAAAAAACGTATGTAATTGCTATGTGTGTTTGCAGAGCTGGTAATTTAAATGTACAGTGAACTAAATGGAAAGCAATATTTGCAAGAAGAACTGCTGCCAATTAAGTTAAAAATGTACAACAGGGGCTGTGGAGGAATAAGGAATATATTTTGAATTTTAAAATTCAATCTATATCCAACACTCCTACTTACTTTCTGTGCTATCTTGAGTTAGTACTGATCCTTTAATGGCCCTGACTCCACTGCTGAAAATGGAAATACTTATTCATTTGTATATTAAGTGAACTTGCATATAAAATGCTTTTGTAGAAAAAAAGTAAAAATCGGTACATGATATGAAAATAGTAATCATCATAACAATAATTAAGAAGAATCACCACTTTACTGAATTATTCAAAGTAAATTGGAGATTTTGTAAATGAAATTCAATCCTAACAATTGAAAACATAGCTCATGATTACTTTTCAGAAGGCTTTTTTCCCAAAGGTCCTTGTAGTAAATATACTTCATGGACTACACAGTCTGTGTGGCAACAAGTTAAAGCTGATACTTTAGATGGAAAGTAGACATAAGCAATACACTGATGAATGGATTTTATTGTGTTCCAATAAAGTTTAATTTATTTCAAAAGCTATCTGTAGACTTGTGCAGTGTAGTTTCTTTCCTGGAATTAAGAAAGTTGTGAAAAAGAATTTGGGAGCATGGATCCCTAAGCCTCTGTGCTCATTTCTCCACATGCTCTGTGGAAGGCAGACCGTGACTCCCCAAACACATCCATGTTCTAATTTCCAGGACTTGTGAATATGTCACCTTCCATGGCAGATGTGGTAAGGTCACATGTCCTAAATTGGGGAGGTCAGCTGGATGCCCAATCACAAGGGTCCTCATGTAAAGGAAGCAGGAAGTCAGAGAAGGGTGAATGTGCTGCACTGCTGACTTTGAACTTGGAGGAAAGAGACATGAGCTAAGAATGGAAGGGTTGCCTTAGACCCTAAAGACTGGAAGAATTTATCAAGTAAGTGTATTCTTATTCAGGGCCTCTAGAAAGAGTTTAATCTTTTCTATCCATTTTAGACTACCAACATGTAAGGCTATAGGAGAATATATTCATGTTGTTTTAATCTTCTAAGTTTGTGGTAATTTGCTCCAACAGTGACTTAATATAAATATATTTGTAGTGTTTGTGTGTATATTTCATCATAAAATGATTGTATGATAGTTTTAAAGTAAAAACTTCAACTAAAACATGCATGGAAAAAAGTCTTCCTATTAGAACAGGGATAAAATTCTTACTGAATAAGGCCAAGGATCTAGACCTCATGCTATATCCTCTCTTGGTTTTAAAGACTCAAAACTGATTATTTGATTTTGTGATACCTCTTCCATAGTTTGATTTTGTTTTTTGTTTGTTTGTTTGTTTGTTTTTTAGGGAAGGGTCTACAGGGTATTCAGGGTCTCACTATTAGATCAGACTTGTAGTGATCCACCTGTTTACAGTCTCCCAAGGACTGGGATTACAGGCATGTGCCACCACGTTCAGTCTCAATCGCCATCTCACTGTGCCCTGGCAGGTGGGGCCAGCACTGTAAGCCTGGGGATTGAACCCTTGGTCCCTGCTCCTGCTTGCACATGCTTTAATCCACTGAGCTATTTGGCCAGCCCATTCCATAGTTTGAATTGATCTTCATTAAAAATGAAAACATAGTTCTAGACATAACAGCAAACTGTAATAGGCTAACATGTTTATGTAAATTTTTAAAATTTATATATGAGTTTTGCTAAGTTACGTGCAGTTGCAATCTATAGCCCCATACGTGGTATATTTAGAAAATAAAATAATTTATATCTCTTACAGAATTTTCTGCCACAAATCCATAAAATGTATATGATCACAGTTTTTATAGAAAATGCATATGATCACAGCTTTTGTAGGAAAATTATCAAAAAGGAAAAGCCTTTTGAATCAGAAGATTGAGATTTATATTCTTCTCTGTCAGTTTCTCCAGTGGCCTCCTATCTTTCCACTACCTTGTGGAAGCAGAGTGACAGTTCTTTCTGTGCACGGGAAAGGCAGAAGAACTAGGGAGTTTTGAAGCTTATCTTGCTGCTGTTCAAATTTGTGCATCTAGTTAATTCTCTTAGTTTACATATTCATTTTATGCTAGCTAAAATTTATTTCTATTTTAAGTGTAATCATTTCATTACCTTGTATTTTGTGAATATATGGAGCTACCCTCTATGACCCCAAACTTTTAGCCAATATTGGTATTTTTAATAAAAGAAGTTTTTCAGATGTTCATTTGAAATAACAACATATGGAACCTTGGCCAGCGGCCAGCCAGGTAGACGGGGCTTGCTTGGTCGTTTCAGAAGCGCTTATTTCCATAACCTATAAGCAGAATTCAATTTTATTCCTTTTGAAAGAGCTCCTTAATCTCTTAGTTTCCTTATGGGAAAAGCTTTAGGTTTCTCACTAGAGTTCATGGTTATTTACTCTTTTAATTTTATTTGTTTGACCTTTCTAAAATCTAGGTTAGCACCCCAAAGTTATGGAAACAGAATCATAGCATGAGTAAGCTTTAATTTTTAATATCCAAGTGCTTATCAAGTCTTGGTGTGGATGCTTAAAAATGTTTCAGTGCAAAAACAAACAAATGAGCAAATCCTAACAATAGAAAGAAGCAAGGGAGAGCATTTTATCCAAAATTAGAGTTTCTCATAGCATCACACATTTAGCATTCCTGGCTTTCCCATCCCCATTGTGATTCTGAACGATGTTCAGGCTCTTGAATATTGTCTGGGGACATTTCTGCGATACTTGTTCCCAGTGACTAAAAATTTCCCATTCTTTGTAATGCAGAGGTCATGGTTTGGCATGTTTCATTAAAAAAATGGTGTGTAAGGTCCTGCATGTTTATCACTGTGAGCTCAATTTTTTTTCTATATTTAGGACACTGTCTACAGGGTCTCACTACGTAGATCATACTCATGGTGATTCTCCTGTTTTTAGTCTCCCAAGCACTGGGATTACAGGTGTGCAACACCATGCCCAATCTCAATCACTGCCTCAGCATGCCCCAGGGGCTGGGCCAACATAGCATGCCAGCGATTAAACCCAGCCATTGTGCTCTGCCTAAACAGGTGCTTTAGTCTGCTGAGCTATCAGGCCAGCCCTTCATTGTGAGCTCTAAAAGGTACTTTAAAAGCTATTCCAGTTTTGCAAGGACTCCTATAATACTTTCCATGACTTCTATTCTTTATTGAATCATGATAGTATACACCGAGGCCTTTCTACTAGGTGTCTCCGTGGCTTGTGGACCAACCTATGAGAACCAGGGTACAGGACAATCATGGTTTTTATAGTATGTGGTGGATCTTTAGGTCAGATAAGTTTTTAGAAAAGAAACACTCAGTCTTTACAGTTGACCTAACAAGCTGCCTTCTCTTACAAGAGGAAAATTCATTAATACTTTACTAAGAGTTGTTCGTATCAGTTGAGTATATGTCAGCGATGGAATCTTGGACTAATATAACTCTTGTGCACTCAGCCTTATTCCACCAGTAACTTGATAGCAAACTGGAGCAATATGGCTCTGGACCAGGTGTCAGTGTGACCCACAGCTCACCTGCTCCAGGCCACTTGGTGTGATGTTGTCAGGTTCTACTGAGCAGATGTGGTTATTTACACCTGCATTTCATTGGCAGTGAAGTAGTCACTTATCATACATCATGTTGGCTTAGTTCCCAGTGGACTGTACAGTTGTGGTCAATAAATTCTGGTCCATGTTCAGCAATTACTGATAAGATATACTTTAAAATTGCATTGCCTCCTCCTTTCTCAGAATATTCTACATATGTGAGTTTCCATGCTCTTCATATTTATAGGTGAGTGGTTGTAATTTGCCAGTAAAAGAAAAAAAAATTACAAGACATACTTTGGTTTTCAGATATTGTTCTTTTTCCCAACCATTTTCTACTCTTGAGATAACATAGTGCTTAAGATTGAGAGGTTTGGTTTAAAGAGCTCTGGGTGTTGCTGAGCCCATTTGTCTTGTGGTTTCCCACTGGCTACAAGCTGGCCTTAAGAATGTGTACTGTGTACACAGTGGTAATAGGAGCTGGTTGAGGACCACGTCAAGAGAGGCATAAAACCAGAAGTTTTGATTGGCCATGACCGGAGCATTTTCATACATGAGATCTACCACAAACACGAGGTAGGTGGTTAGCCTAATGAAGTGACACACTTCTCCAGATGTCTGATGTCCTTTCAAGCTCCTCACTCTGCCGTAAAACTATATACCAGATACCAGTGCATTCAATTAATAAGTTGGAAGCTCAGGCAGGACCTGTTTTGCATACTGTACTTTAGGTAAATAAACTCACCAAAAATCCACTTGTTCACTGTATTTCAAGTTTGAAACTTTGAAGTTTTGAAACAGCACATACAATGCCACTACCTGCTTTCCTCATTATGAATGGATTAAGTCCTTTGTGTGCTCTGAGCGTGTCACACACATCACTTGTGCCCCCCACAACCCCTCACTTTGAATGATTTGTGACTTATAAAACATTTTTTTTCTCCATTCCTTTTAAAATAGGCCTTTACTGAGTTTGAGATTGAACAACATCAAGAATGTGCTTACGATCACTTAGAAGTGTTTGACGGAGAAACGGAAAAATCTCCGATACTTGGACGGCTGTGTGGTAGCAGGGTGCCGGATCCCCTTGTGGCTACTGGAAACAAAATGTTCATTCGGTTTATTTCCGATGCGTCTGTGCAGAGAAAAGGCTTTCAAGCCACACATTCTACAGGTCAGCAGATTAGGACCACGTGTCTCTCTTTTGTCTCTTTTCCACTCTATGTGTGTATTTTCCTCTTTGAGGGTCTTAAAGGAATGCCCAAACCTGACAGATAAAATCTCACTGAAGCACTGTCTGAAATACTTTGTAGAATGCTTAGTATTCTATTTGCAAAAATCTTTGTAGAGGTTCAGCATTTGGACAAAAATAAATAAATAAAATACTTTTTTGTTTGGTTTTTGATCAGTGAAATAGGATCAAGTAAAACTATCAAGATACCTCTATAAGAAATCATATTTCCAGGAGCTGCTAATGTGTTACAGGAATTTTATACCTCGGTCAAAACTCATGCCCTGTCTACTGACCTTCCTGGTTAGCAAGTTTTTGCAGTAACTTATTTTTGTAAATAATTTTGGGATTTATCTGTCTGTTTCACAGTGCTTTTTTTTTTTTTTTTTTTTTCCTATCTCCTATTTGGTGTACAACATAATCTTTTCTCTACTACAATTCTGATTTAGGTCTTACAGATTTGAGCCATTCTAATAATCTTTAGTGAAAACATTTTAACTTAGAACAACCTAAGCATTCTTTGGCAAAAATGGAGAATACGATTGTTTACAGTTTGTGGCCAGTTTAATTATGTGTTCCATACACTACCTCAGGAATTCCTTCCTTTTTTTCATTCAGTTTCTTAAAATAAGTCAGAATTGTAGCTACTTGCTAAAGTTGCTTAGCTTATACTGCCGCCTAGTGATTTTTGCTAATACATAAAAGATTGATAATGGTGAAATCTATTTGGTGTGTAAACCACATCGCCCAATAGTACAAAAATTCATGCACGAAATAATTTTATACCAGTAATATTTATCATTCTTTTATTTTGATGTTTAAATCTGTATTTTA
This sequence comes from Octodon degus, assembly GCF_000260255.1. Taxonomy (NCBI): domain Eukaryota; kingdom Metazoa; phylum Chordata; class Mammalia; order Rodentia; family Octodontidae; genus Octodon; species Octodon degus. Next base: position 982,362 of record NW_004524612.1, on the reverse strand, counting down.
ACTATTTTACCAATATTATATTTCAGTATATATGGTATTAGCAGCATATTTGAAGTCTGAGAAAAATAGATATGACTTGCCAGACGTTAATGTGGCTTGTAGTATTTAAATACTGTAAATTTACTGGAATCTTGTTCCTCACGTTTAATTTCTCATTATTAAAAAATATGTTACAGCTTGAGAAAATTTTTCACAAACTATAGATATACCGTACTGATGAGGTTTTTCACACACAATATTTGGCACTTAATCTTTAATGCCATACATACTGAAAAGGCAGAAAAATTATTGTACTTTAACAGTATTTTTAATAGCACAAAGGCCTTGGCATTTAAGGAAATGTCTTAGCTCTTATGGATTTCAAGAATGCCGTATGAAAATATGCTCAAAAACAAACTTCTGGAAATAGTAGTGATTTTATAGTAGTGAAAAATTATCTGACCATAAATTTTTATTTTTTATTTTACTCAAAACACACCTTTAGAGTTTTCTTTAAGTCCTTTGTAAAAGTGAACCTTAGAAATAAATGATGACGGTGTGTCCGTACCGCCGGATCCTCCGTCTGAAGGTGACTCAAGAGGAGGCTTTGCAAAGGACCGTTTCATTGGGTCTCATTTGTCATCCTAAAACAATAAAATCAAGGTTACTTACAGCTCTTAAAAGCTCACAGCTTCCTACATTCTATCCTTTCTACCCACACTTCCTATTTATGCACTGAAAGCTCACAGGAACAATATGAGATTTTGATTATCAATTTGATTTTTGGAAATGAAAATTTGGATGATTGTTTAACTTCCAAACATCTGCAAAATAGAATCAAAGTTAAAATGATTGGGACATACTAATGTATATGTGCCAGTTCCCCAAGTTGAATGCAATTTTTGTGTGTGACAAGAATGAAAATAGTGGAGAAACAAGACAGTAAAACTAAAATAGTGTCAAAGCCCAGGTTTTAACCTAATTCTGTCTTCAAAATTAATATACTTTCCACTGTGCATTTTCTTAGTGTGAAACTTCTGTTTTAGGAAGAAACTGATAAAAAGTATATGAAGTTTGATTTAGGAAAAAATAGGTAAAGATTGAATGCTTCCTTTAGGAGAGTTATATAGGTTTTCAGCAAATCCTCTGTTTTAAGTGTGTAACTAAAGAGGCTCAATTTCCTTCTCTGTTCAATTCTTGCTGATTCAAATACTTCCTGAGCAATCCCAGTCACATTATTTTCAGCAAAACAGGCCTGGGTATTATTTAATCCATCTCTGACATTTCAGACATGAGCAATCTTTGACCAAAAATTCTCAGGAGAACTGAAGTTGCATGAAAGTTCGTAACAGTTGGAATTAGCATGAGGCTTCACCATATCTGGTCTCTTCCTCTTGTCAGAATTTGTGCATTATGTGTTTCCTTACTGCTATTATTTATAAATATTTACTTAATGTGTCCAGTCATATTGGAATTTTCTAGCTTTTTAAATACTGTTTCTTTTTGTGCAATGTAGGCTGACATAATGTTGTGTATCACTTACAGTGTATGCCTCCTCCAGGCTAACTGGTTCAACTATTCTAATCTATTTTTTTTTTTTTTTTGACAACGGCTTTGGTGGATAATGTAATGCATTAATTTGTAGAAAGAAATCAGCAATTTGTAGGAATTTATAAGCCAGTAGAAGAAATTTCTGTCTGCTAACAGCTTTAGTCTAAGTTATTTTGATTTTCAGTTTATCTTTCTGTTTCTGTTAACAAGACAGCCAAAAGCAAACAACATCTGTCATCTTTTTCCAAATTTCAGCATTATATACTGCTTTCTAGAACAAATGCAGCAGTTATGGTTGTACAGTCAAGCACATATTTTAATGGGCTTAAATTTATATTTCTGTATATGATTATTTTTCTATAATAAAAACTTCTAGCATTATAACCAGGTTATTTGAAAAATGGGTGATTGAAGTTTTATGGGTTTTTTTTCCACAAATAATACTATCCAAGTCATGGAAAATGAATTTTATTAGAAAGAGGCCTTTTTTCTTCTGACAGTTGCTTCAAAACTAAATATGCATTTATCTTAATCAGGTGGCAAATGGTATTACTCCTACATTATATAAACAAATTGAAAGAAATTTTGTTTGTTTTTTTTAATGTATTTAGTACAGGGTGTTCAGGGTCTCACTACTTAGGTTGGACTCATAGTGATTCTCCTGTGTTCAACCTCCCTAGAGCTGGAATTATAGGTGCTCGCCACCAGGCCCAGTCTCAATCACTGTCTCAGTGCACCCTGGGCCAGGGCCAGCATGGCACACCAGGGATCAAACCCCAGCCACTGCGTCTGACTAAGTAGGAGCTTTAATCTGCTGAGCTATTTGTTTGGCCCGAAAGAAACACTTCGCAGTAAAAAAAAAAAAAAAGTTCTGTTTTTTTCTCAAAAGATATGGCTTAGCAGAAAGAGGGGAGAAACACAAAGAGAAAACAATTTTTAAAATGTGACATTGTCTATTAGAACATCTTTTGTGTAATATAAGGTATCATGTTATTTGTCCTTGACATTTAAAAAATCAAATGGTGTAGTATTGTGCAACTTGGAAAAAAATTATTTTGATCGAATCAAGGAAATTAGGACATCCACTAATGCATCCGTAGGTCAAATTACAGGACTTTTTCCAGAATTTTATGCTTCAACAGGAAAACACAAACATATCTTTTCAAATTAAAATGAAGACCACCTTGAGAGTCTCTTTCTGATACTGTTATTGATTGAGTTGCATTTTCTATTTCCCAGAATTCTCTAGAAAATATTCTTCTAAATCACCTTCAAACTATTAATTTAAAATCAAACTGCTGACATACCGAGCCACCTATTTCAAATTTTTTTCTGACTTGGTAAATGAATAGGGACATTCTTTAAGAATAGGTTGACTCAGCTTCCAAGTCATCTCCTTAAAGGGACCTATTAGATGTTGTGCTGACTAGCGACTGACTAGCCCTGGAGATTGTCAGCAGGACTGAGTAATTCCCTGGCAGTACTCGTCATTGTTTTTTTTTTTTTTTTCTTTGCTTTTATTGAATATGTATATCAGTATCAATAACAAAATAGCTTAGACTACAATCACTAGTAAACCAACTTAGCCAATCACTACTTCAGTTTTAAACTGCGAAATTACAAGTTTTCATGAGAGGTAGCAAAAATGTTTTCCTATACTTATGTGTATATAAGCATGTCCGCATGCTTAGATACAATATTGTGCACACCATTTTTTGCTCCTGGTATTTCTCTCAGGGTATGTGAAAATCACACATCTTGCACACATAGTCAAATGCTCAAAATTCCTCCTGTAGGATAAATTCTTGTTTTTTTATGGTTAGAACATTATCACCAGACTTGTTAGTAGGTGCCGGCCCAGCTGAGATGGCAATTGAGACTGGGCGTGGCGGCGTGCGCCTGTAATCCCAGCTCTTGGGAGGCTGTAAACAGGCGGATCACTACGAATCTGATCTAGTAGTGAGACCCTGAATACCCTGTAGACCCTTCGTTAAAATACAAAATAAATAAACAAATAAATAATAATAATAATAATAATAATAATAATAAAGACTTGTTAGTAGGCATGATTTTTAGGAATGAGGCTACGCACTGAAAAGATAAGCATTTTTACAGCATTTAAGATGAAGCATAAGTGTCACTTAAGTCACTTGTTTTTTAAAAGTAGGCCAGCTTTCAATAAAACCAAATTGTCCCACCTTCTGTGACTTCCATATTCATAAAGATTGCAAAATCTCTTTTCCTAGTTCGCTCACTCCATCACTTCCTTGATTTTTGTTCCAGCGGGGGCTGGCAGTGGATTTCTTCCCCAGGATCCGGGTCTGGAGTCCCGCCACTTTGTCCTGCGAAGCAGGCGCAGAGCCCAGGACTTCCTCCAGGACTCCTGTCTCCCCCTGCAGTTTCTCCTGCCTGGGGGCTGACGAAAAGCACAAATACTGACAGTGTTGCCAAAGCCAAAGCCTAAGCCTTCAATTAAAGTATCAAACATTGAGAACTGGTAGATTTTTAAAAACTAAAGAACGACATTGGTCTGGTTTACTTCTTTCTGTACTGAATTCAGAAACATGTCGCACAAAATATTTCTCTTGCCATCAAAAGTATAATTGTTCTATTCTTCTAGTGGATTAACAGTATTTGTAGTTTCCTGACTTTTCATTTCATACCTGAGTGGATGCTAGCTTACCAGCGATGAAATTTAAATGTGCTCTCAGGAAAATCATAACAGACACCACGGCTGCTTAAATACCGTTTATGGTGGCTTTTAACTGGGGGCCAGGCACCACTCAACCTTTTACAAGCATTTTCATTGGCTTGCCATGTAGAACTTAGGACCTGTGAGCTATGTATTATCTTCATTTTCAGAAGCGAAGCTTTGAGATATGGGGCACACTGCATTGTGGTAGGACAAACGCTTACTATGCAGGAGGCCGGGCTTCAATTCAGGGCACAAACAACACCAACACCAACAA